>NW_019524535.1:169716-260750 GCF_002814215.2 Seriola lalandi dorsalis | reverse complement strand
GGGGGGGGGGGGGGGGGGGGGGTTCTTCTAGGGCTCATACACAGCTGCTGCTTCTTTAAGAGCCACCGCCCGCCCCCTCTGTATTTTTAGCTGAGCCAGCCACTTCATTCGCTGGATAAGACAGACAGCTGTGTACCGTATGATCTCACTTAATCGTTTTAATAAATGACATCAAATCGCATACTGCGGATTCGCCGTGAGGCCCGTTACAGCCAAGCCGTTTCTACGGAGATGTCGTATAAGGTAGACGTTTGTCCCGCCGCTGACGGATGGTGAAACGCTCAATCAGCCTGTGGATGCTTGATGTCCGTTATGAAACGCAATGCTGCACTGGGTGCCGAATGTTAGGCGCAGCGCTTTTTATATCAAATGAATCACAAGGAACCAATTTAGCTGCAAAAGACTCCTGCGGCGCGGACGGTTCAAGGTGGCCCAGCATCCTTCTGCTCAGCCCTCAGCTTCCTGTCTTCTCTTGGACTGTGGATAACAAGAAGCCTTCAAGACGGAGGGGGTGGTGGAGCATCGAGGAAAAAATAGGGGCAATATGAGAGAGCGGGACTTCATGCCCAATATGGAGAGGGGCAAACCTGCCACTTACACGGGGGACAAAAAGGCAAAGATGGCTGCTAAGACTAACAAGAAGTGGGTGAGACTAGCCACTGTTTTTGCATATGTATTGTCCGTGTCCTTAGCAGCCATTATCCTGGCAATTTACTACAGCCTGATCTGGAAACCAACTAGTGCATCCTCTTCTGCGGGGAAGCCGGGGGTGCCTGAAGAGGTCACCCCCACCGCAAACATCTCAACTGATATTACCACAAGCAACAATGTCTCAGAGTGGAACTCTACACAGACAGGGCAGCTATCTCTCAACCACAGCACGCAGGGCACAACCCCGCACAGTCAGGCGTTTCAGTGGGATGGCATAGCCGAGAGTGTGGCCGTTTCCCCGCGCGGTGCCGGAGCAGACGTTGCGCACTCGCAGCAGGAGGAAGGACTCTACGCATCATCCCACGGTCACACAGGCGCGGAGAGATCGGGCACTTTGGGCAGAGAGACGCGTGCGTCTCAAAGCCATTACACCCAGTCCAGCACCAGGGAGTCTGGCGCTGCTTTCAACGAGGACGAGGAGGAGAGGGAGACGCGCGGTCGGGGCGTAAGGGCAACCGACCAACGCGACCCCGAGCAGGCGCCTGCTGCAGATTCTGCAACTGTCCCTCCGACGAGAGGAGACTGATCGGGCCTGACTCCCTCTACCACCACCACACACCCCCTGGCCCCTCACTCACTCTCTCACACACACACACACACACACACACACACACACACACACACACACACACACACACACACACACTGACCCAACAAGGAGTGTTTTTGCAGACTCAGTGCCGCAGGTCGGATAACACACGGGTCTTCTTCTTTAAACTCATTCTGCAGATCCCCAATGTGGATGCTGAACTGCACATGTTACCTGATACCTGGCTCTTATGGCTGAATAAAGAGGAGACCCCGCTTCTTCTGTGAACACTGTTTCCCCCCTCAACACTAACTATGCGTTTTTTTTCCGTCTTAGGCCATCTGTATGCCTTAAAATCAGTGTGTGTCTACTTTACCTCGGACAGCTTCCGTGGCCACTAACCTGCCTGTACGTGTGTACAAGACTGGTATAGATATTTTTGTTAAATTAATAGGACAAAGGCTCCAGAGATGCTTTTGGTTTTGTAGGACATGAATATGTCTCACGGGCATACAGCGCTTAACATCACTGCCATTCATCAGCTGGTCTAAATCAATACTGCATTATTGCATTTTAACATAGGCTGTACTTTTCTTTTCATGGATCAAACCTGGATTCCGAGTAGAAGAACCCGCATTATTGAGTTATGCTCAGGTATGTGCATATAACCATGTAAATGTATTGTGTATTTGGTTATGTACATATAGGGCAGGCATACATCTTTTTGGCCTCGATGAACTTTTAGTGTAATTAGATGATTTTTATTAAAGGTACAGTATGTATAATAGGTATAACTATATCACAAGGTACAAATAAACATCCTTAGAAAATGATTCATTTCTATGGTTTTATACATCCATATAACAGATCTATGTAAATCACGAATTACCCTGTATGTTAATGATATTTTATTTACTCAGAGCCAGAATGGAAAATACATATTCAAATAAATGTTAGGTTTTCCCTAACAGCTAACATTTTGTTTCAAAAATGAGAAGATGGATTTAAATGAACAGTGGCTGTCTTCAGGGTGTAGCAGTGCAACATGCAAATCCTACTTTTATTAGCTGATATGAGGAAGTAGGTTCAACTGAAATTATAATGACAGTGCAAGTACAAAGAGCAGTCTTGTGATGTCAACATTTAATCAAATTTTGCTAGGGAGGGGGGCCCTTTAATTACCTGAGTGAACTGTGCAGTGTGTGATCAGAGGGACTGTCTGCTGCTCCTCATAGAAAGAGAAGCATTCATCTCCGAGTCTGCCACAGCTCACTCGCTGCAGCTCTCACTGAAAACCACTTCACACTGTCACATGTGGTGAACTATGAAGTGGAAATAAGACCAACCACCCCATGCGCTCTCTCAGCAGCATGTGAGGGAGGTGTATCGATTTGAGAGCTGTGTTGTTGCGCTGTACAAAACAGAGAGGAACACATTACACAATGCGGCTTGGTGCTATTTTTGATCCAGTGCTCGTTCTGAAAAGGAACTGCTTTGCTCAAAGGTTTGGTTTCCGTGCTGGCAGTGACAAGCATCATTCACTATCACATTGAAAAGAAAGGAACCACTTGATTTCTGCTGAGCTTCCAGTGGCTTAAGTGACGTTGCACTGTGATTTAAAACGGTGATGACATGCACTCTTGTGTTAATGTGACAGATTTTCAGAACCAAAGCCAAGGTATGCTTCTGGTGAGCTAAACAGGAAGTCCATTCATCAGGGAAGACAAGCATTTCCCATTATAACAACACAAACCATGTGTACCGGAGAACTGTAACACAGAGTGTACACAACGCAGAGACAGGCCTGTCGATGCTGCAGTGGCCTCTGTGTATAGCCTTGACAGATGTGTTCCCAGTGCCTCTTATGGCTTCTGGTGATATATGGCAGGAGTAATGACCGACCTATTGATGAATGAGTTCATCAGTACTGACAGTTATTGCTGGAAGCTGCGTCGGAGTCAGGACACAGCATCTGACCTTTGGACCGCTGAACTCAGTCACCCAGGTGGATGATTACATTATCTGAGCTGAAATCACTCATATATTACACAAAAGTTCAATACGAGATTCATTTGCTGTGTAGCCTCAGCCAGGCAATAGATCACGTGCTATCTATAAACAGGACAGACTATAAAATACATGACGTTCATCAAATCGTTGAAAAAATAATATATATAAAAGCTAGTTGTCATTGCTGCTGGCCTTTTCATACTACAGTTATCTTTATATGGTGGCAGTCGCAGCTGCACTGGTCACTTTAATGCTATATTCATCAAGAATAAGATAAACAATTGTTAAACTCTCGATAACGGAAGATTCGCCAGGATTTATTCTGGAATAATCTGATGTCTTTCTGCCCAAAAAGTTAAATTAATATGCTAAAAAACTCCGTCTACCTTATCTGTCATTGAAAAATCAAGAATCTATGAATATGCAAATATTTGTTGTTTTAAAACTTTATTTACAGGGCTCAAGACACAAGTTTATGTGAACTGCAGGCTTCTAGTTTCCACATCATATGTGTGCAAGTTGCATCTCGGCCTCCAAACTATATGTCACAAAATCCAGCTATGCATGCACGTCGTAAGCTCTGATTTATTATATTGAACACAAGTAAACAGTTCACCTTCAGTGTGAAAGTGAACAAACACAGTCTTCTAGTATCAAACTCTGTACAACATTCTGCACAGTGACGCTCAAACATTCAACAAAACGAACAATAAGCAAAACAGATTTTTGATTGGCGGATAAAAAGTAGAAGTTTTGTTTTCTAGAAACTATTTTCCTCCCATCATGTTTGACATGTTTGGGGATGACACACTACAACAGAGACCTTTCCAACAAAGATGGAGGGATTAAAGGCCTTCCAAAATAGCATTGTCTGAACAAGGCACCATCACAAAAGTTATGAAATATTAACATGTTGTCTTGCAGTACAGGGGGACAATGTGAAGGCAGTGAACAATAACTTTTCCAATCAATAAAAGGGCAAACGTGGGGAGTTATGTGTTATAAAACAAAAGGGAAGCTGTGTGCATAAATGTACTGTGTTGTCAGCTTTCAGGGAGTTTAATCTCACTGTTGTCTCAAGACCTTTTGAAAAATGCATGTCACTTATTTTCCAATCATTGCTGGTTTGGAGAACCGAAAAACACTCACAGAGGTTCAAGTGGCAGGTTGACAAACCAATAACTATGTTTCTATGGTGCAGATGATCTATATATATATATATAGTCATAGGAACATGTCAACAAACTAAGAAATGTGTTGTATTATTTTATAGGATGCAAATGAAATGTTCTATCTGTCAAGGTCAAAAGGTCAAGAAATGGGCTTATACTAGGATACACGTTTTTTAAAGCTATACTGTGTATCTGAGAGGCAAGGCATTATTTCTGACCCATTTAGAAGTTTTATGGGGTAAAATCGGGTAATTAGCAATTGTTAACAAATTGTCAGGGTAATAATATTAGTCATTTTGAAGCTGCAGAAGTAAAGACTAAATTAAACATGATCTTTTTTTTTTTTTTTTTTTTAAACTGAAGTTGCAACACTGTCATATAATTTCAAATTTCAAAATGATCCGACACGAACTAAAACATCCTAACGAGATACAAGATTGCTCGTGTCGACTGAACGCTGAATCATGTTTTTCCATAAAAGCCTTTGACTAGACTTATTTCATGATGCTAAAAAAAAAAATATGACAGACAAAGCACATGGACATCTTGTCAGCCTCCTGTCTCCTGGTTGAGAGGGAAGGAGCAAGGGTGGGTGGGGGGTTCACACTCCTTAATCATGGCAGCTGCTGAGGCGTGGTTGTTACATGCTGAACCATCACAGAGCTAGTGGGGGTTTGTGGGAGGTTCAGTCAGGGTCACAAGGCTGGACCAGACCTCGCTTCCACTTAATGTACATCCATCAACAGTAATGAAACATCTCAAGAGCCTTCGACGGTTACATCGCCCTGTTTAAAGACGCAGGGCTATTGGAAAGCATCACAAACCAGCAGGGAGAACATCATCTTAGCAATGCAAATTAGAGCTCCACATTTTGGGAAATGCACTTTTTTTGCTTCCTTGCAGAGAGCTATACCACAAGATTACTGAAGTCACTGGCTGATATCTCTCCCTGTCTTTATGCTGAGCTAACAGGCTGCTGGCTGAAGCCTTACAATTACTGGAGAGATATGAAAGCGGTATCGATCCTCTCATCTAATTCACAGCAAGACAGCAAAAAAAAAAAAAAAAAACTGTCAAACTTTTGCTTTAAAAGGTAAGATCTAAAGTGCTCCTTTGGTCTCCAGCCCAAAGCACGGAGCACATTAAACCACTGTCAAAGAAAACGTCTCCCCAAGCCACAAATTTCAAGCACCGGCACCGAAACAGAAAGCCTATTGATGCACACAAAAGCAACCCTCTGAACCACCTTGCTTAAAAACTGCCTTTACCAAAAGTTGAGCTCTTCTTGATTTTTGCTCAGGAAGGGCAGCTTCTGATGCTGCTATTTACTGCACAGTGCAGCTTGATATGATCCTACACTGCACTTCAATCCTCTAACAGCCTACAGGACTTATTTCCATAATACCAACACACCCACTGTGGTGAACCATTGCGTCAGACACTTCAAAAACTATTAGCCAGCTTAGCACCAAAGCAAACCAGCAGTGTTATGGGCAGAAACGGTGTGTTTTATAATCTCATTTGCAGGGATCGAAGAACCTTTTGGCTTGTGTTAAAAAAAAAAAAAACTGCTAAAGTAGGAAAAACCTTTCAGTATGTTTTCAAGGAGAGAGGCTGCTGTACACACTGTACAGCAGGTCACAAGCCTTAATGTGTCAGTGGCAGAAGGCTGCTTTGGAGACAGCCCTGGGAGGAGATAATTAAAACAGTAGCACCTATGGGAGGTCCCACCTGTAGGGCTGAGAGGGAGCCGTTTCCAATTGAACTGCCATGCAGAGAGCTCATCTGAAATTAATCAAATCCAAAATGAAGGCAGACTCTGTGGACCAAGGTCAAACTTTATAGACTGATCCACATTTCTGCCCTTTTTTCTCTCCAAGACTCACTACAGTGGCCTTGTTGTTTTGTCTTAAGACTTAACAACTCTTCAGAGAATTCATTCATCCACATGCATGGTGTTAACACAGGTGGGAAGGTGGAGGAGGGAGAGAGTCTGAGAGGGTGACAGTGCAAGAAAATGATGAGTCATGATTAGAGAATCTGAAATACAGAAAAACTTTATTGATGTTCTGTATGCCTCCTTCCTTCCGAATTGTTCTACAGTAAAAGAAGCTATGTCGCACACAGATTTAAGTTAGCATGAGCCACTCTGAACAGTAAAGAGCTGGGATCACACACACACACACACACATTCATACGCAGGCGCACACGTACATTTTCTCTCTTCCTTATGAGTGTATGTGAAAACACGGACGACAGCAGTGGACACCCGGGTGGAGCAAGACAATCACAACCACCTCTTACATTTGTCACTTCAGTGAGGCGACAATGCAGAATGTCTGAAAACTAAATGAACAAGTGCTAAACATGGACAAACTGCTCTATGGTTGTAGGTCCTAAATTTCATTTCACTAAATTGAATCCCACAGGGAATTTTTATTATTTCAGAGGTAATCTGTATGAGCTACTTTTTAACAGATGTTTCTTTTACCACTCATTCAAATTCCATATATAATACAGAACAAGGCCCCTACTCAAAAACAGCCCATTTTTCTACATGGCTGGACTGGCCATTATCGTTGCAACTAGTTTCTTGGTTTTCCCAGTGTGCTTCTACTAGATTCCTGATTATTTGTGTTTTATGTAACCACAGCTTAGCTCAGAGCACGTCCACTATTATCTCTGCTTGAGGTTACATAACTGTTTACTACACTGTAGCATTGATGAAAACCAAAAACTTCTTTGAGGACAGAGTTCTTGTAAGGCTTCTTATTATAGTTGTCACTGATACCAAAAATACAACAATGAACTGGCAATAAATAAAAACAAATCCATACATGTCACAGAGAAAATAAACAGCTAATATAATGCACATACACATTGTTTTAAAACAGTTTTAGATTTGCAAAATCCTTCTAGGTAACATTCTGTTGTCCAATGGCCAGGCCAATAAATAAAATCAATACTGATGCTGCACTGTTAGTACAGTACATGAACACTACAGTATGTTATGATACAAACCATGAAATAAAAAGGTACACCTTCGGTATTTGAAGAAGCCAATATGCAAGGCACAACAACAGACTAAATTCTTAGTGAGGAAGCTTTTTAAAAATATTAGTTGTCTTTCATGACTATAAAAGAGAAATGACAAAACAATGCCAAAAAGTGGTTACAGCTGAATCCCAGTGTTTTGACTATGAGCTAAAGGCTGAATCCTCATGGACCTGGATGATGTATGTTCAGCAGCTCAAGTCTGTCCGTCCCTCTGGGTAAATAAAGCCTCAACAGAGAAAAAGGTTGGAGACCGTTCCACCCTTCTGAACTGAGACTCTTGACAATGGTTGTTCAAAAACAACATGAGAAAACTATTAAAAAATATATTTTAGGTCCCAAATTAGTTGTTGATTCACAACCTTGACTTTCATGTCATTGCTCACCATTGTTGACATTTGTAAAATTAGACATACATTAGACTTCCATATTATGTGTCTAAAAATATAATATATATATATATAAGAGTCCGAGGAAGACCAGACAGTTGGGATTCAGCTGTAAAACTGTGCCGACTTCAGGAAACACAATAGCCATGTGTTAAAGGGCAAGTTTGAGATTTTATTTCTACAGTGTTCTGATCACTTTAAAAGCTGGATTTTAAAGCAGCCAAACATTTTTAGACTAGTAGTATGGATTTTTCTATTAGCTCTCCATTAGCTTGACATTAAAAGAATATTCCAGTGATTTAGATCTGCACTTCCATAAAGTTGGGGACCTTGGAGAGACTGAATAGTCTAAATCAGTGCTGCAGAGGCTGAGACATCCTGACTTTAAGTCCCTAGTATGAGTCAAGCTCCAGAAACACCAGATATGACAGTTCCCATAATGCAACCTGATAGCATTTCTTTGTTAGATTATCTCTGCCTGCTAAACATCACACATCTTACATCAGTTTGTAAGACACTTTTTCTGTGTAAATTTGTGATTTTCAAGACAAAGATAATCTTGGTGACATCACTATGACGTCACCAGGGTTATTTTCTCAGACTCCAAGACGCTCCTCCGAGACATTACACAACTTTTTTCACAGGCTGTGTCATACCAACCATGGTGAGGACACTGAGCTTGACAAGTGAAATCAGTGGAGTTCCCCTTTAAATTCTTTTTAATAACATTTATGTCAGTGGTATCATTTTGGAAAATTAACAGTGTGTCTCAAATGTGCCCTTTAATAATGTATTGATTTCTAATTCACAGAAGGCCATTGATGCTGGAAGCAGTTAACAAATAATATCTACTCCCACAGATTTAAGAGTAGAAATACAGACTCCCCTCCATTGCAGGTGTGTCACTACTGTATCATCATATAATACAGACTTATTCCATTATTGAACATACCTCTAAGGCAGAATCAGGCACTAGATAATATGACTGTGGCTGAAGATTATTGTCAAGGGCTACCTAAGTTAAACCAATTAGCTAGCCTCCTGATATGTACCTTGAAATTTTTCATACAAATGTAAACATTCAGTGATATTGCACTCAAGCAGCATACTAACATACTGTGTAATGTGTCAGTACACATACTTTGATACGTATAAAGTGCTTGGATGTAAAAATATTTGAGCAGGGAAAAGGTTCACCATTCCTATGTCAGATTTTAGATATTTGAAAACTTCGATGGGTAGGACACGCCACAGCAAAATGAAACCATGGTTTTGTGTGTAAGCCATAAACTTGGTATCTCAATACAGCTACCTGAAGCGAAATGATGCATCCAAATACAAAGAGGCAAGGCTCTGCGTCGCTGTGTTTTGGTTTCAGTATTTCCATCCCAAAAATGTCAATCAAACAATCTTTCCATGCTCTCTTGCCTGCAAAAAAAAAAGAAAAAAAAAAAAAAAGAAAAACATACACAAAAGTTATTCATTATATCTGTAAATTCTTTTCTATGATTCACAGTTAATCAATTTATCTCAGGCCCATCACTTCTCTTCTACGTGAATGATTTAAGCAGGCGGTCATGTATAATCAATCTTGGATGAGATGAAAAGGCACTCTCTCCTGAGACTATTTCTCCTGCACTCGAAAGAGGCCTCAGAGGTGGTGAATATACTTAAACCGAAATTGCATATTACAGCTGATCTCTTTCTCTCTCCCTTCATCCATTTAACTCCTCATCCATTTGCACTTCCCTCCATCAGTCCATTTACACATCTATCGATTCCCCCATCCCTCTTCCTGTCTCTCACACTGACCTTGTCGCTGCTGGTGGAGTGTGTTGGGTGTGTTTCTCCTGACTCCAGGCTCAGGACAGACAGACCGGAGTCTATTAGCTCCTCTATGTGAGAAAACCAACATTAGCTTAGTTGTATATCATCCAGACGCACTGTCAGAAAAGTCAGGGCCATTGAGGCTATTTCATACCTGTGTTAGTGTTGCTGATGTTGCACTTGGCAAGCTCTACAGGCTGGACAGAGCCCTCCTGTAGAGAGGCACAGGCTTTTTCAGCAGGGGGGGAGTTGGGAGCTGTGGGGGGGTTGCTGTCTTTTTTAGTACATTCAGTTTCAGAAACCTGCTGCTGGGCAACAGGAGGAGCAGGCGGACCACCTCCCTGATCCTGAGGACTCCCATCATCCTGCTTGGCACTTTCAAGAGGCTGCTGTGGCCCTTGCACTTCGAGGTTGTTCTTTTTAGGCGAGGAAGCTTTTAAGGAGCTCTGACTTCTTGATTCTGAGTTGGCCGATTCCTGAGAGCCCGTGGTTTGCCTAGTATGAGCTCCCTGGATGAGTTCCTCTGAGAAGCGTACTTTCTTCTCCGAACTCCGAGGGGACGAGGCCTCTGCCTGCACATGAGTGGAGGCGTCCTCTCTCAAGGTAGTAGTTGACACAGGAGCTGTGGATTCACTCACTTCCTCAGATGTACTCAGTGAATCTGGGCTGGGCGAAAGCTTTGTTTTTGAGTCCTGATCTTTCTGATCGTCTACTTCAACATCTGTGAGGGCGTCAAGTTCCTCCAAGAATTCCTCCAATGTTGTATCAGAGATCTAAGAAATTAGATTAGAGCGACAAATCGGGTGTTTTTGCTTCTTCAGTCACATGAATTAACTAATGCACACTTCGTATTAACACTAACAAAGGGTTCTCACCTGTAGGTTTTCTCCGTCTTCATTTGCCTGCCATCTGAAAAATAATTTTATCAAAACCAATTCAGTAACAGTGTGGGAATAGCGGTGTTGTTGTTTTGCCCACTACAATGTACAATTTATGGTAAACTCTACAAGTTAAGGGAATAACACAACTTTTTACTCTCTGCTGAGTTAAACTGCAGTGAGCAGCCAGTTAGCTTAGCTTAGTACAAAGGACTGGGAATTGGGGGAAACAGCAAACCTGGCTCTGTCCAAAGGTAAAATCTGCCTACCAGACTGTTTGTTCAATCCATACAAAAACCAAGAGAGGAAGTCACTGCAACTGGCCAAAAAAAGTCGTGCACATAGCCTCATGCAAAAAAAACATCTCTTGACGATAGCTTCATATTTACAGTACAGAAGATTACTCATCTGACTCTCGACAAGAAAGTAAACTATTCCTTTTACATTGCTTAGTCAAGTAAGATAAAGAAAAAAGTGTACGGGATGAGAAAGGTGGACAAAGCTGTAGGTACAGTAGCTTAGCTCTAGCAAGCGGAGTCTTAGATCTCAGCTGTTATAGTATTAGTGATCTGTGGGCTTCCTCTCGCTACACGAGGATTTATTGCCAGCTGTGACCAAAGCACAGCCTGATACCAAGAATTTGCCGGGACGCACCTGAGTTCTGTTTCACGCTCACCATCACTGAGACAGAGACAGAAAATCATCTGGCACATTACATTTTCACACTGAGAGACTATAATGCCTCTCTTCCAGGTCTGTGGTCTCGATGTTTTTTGAGATTATGAGCAACAGTTGTGTAACAGCACACCCTGAAAGCCTCCTCATCACCCAGCACACTAGTTTGTTTCACAACAGAGGAAATGCTGGAGGAGAAAAAAATGAAGGCAGTGAGAAGTAAATGGGGCCTTCTGGGTTATTTAGTCAGCTGCCACAACTTCTAAATCAAGTCTCATGACATCCTAGGGAATTTGTACATTAGGGCACATTGCAGGAAAACAATGCGCCTTCACAACTGTTTTACATATTTCATTAGTCATAGTAAGTTCTAATACCAGATGATTGAAGCTGTGGTGAGAGACATCCCAGTGGTTGAGTCAGCTTTAACATCAGGCTGTTGTGTGTATAGTCTAAATGTTTAGCAGTGACTGACCTCCTCGCCCTCCCAGTCAGACGATCTTTGCCTTTTGCTTTACTGCTCATCACTAGCACATTTTTAGCCCCCTTGTCTTTTCCTCTCTTCTCATGACCTGGGACAGGAAAACACAGAGAGTTTAACTCATCATTAACTGACATTTTTCATAAATAGTCATTACTATATCTGCAGAGACAACAGTGTATTTTTAATTCTTTCCTCACTGTGTGGGCTTGAATTTCTCTCAATTTCAGTCAAAAAACTATAATATTCACTCTGTCGACCACAACATTATCTCCGTTTTCTTTTTCCAGCTGATATCCCAACACTTTACACTGTTTAATGAATTGTTTGAATAATGTCCCACACAATATCCTGTTTCAACATAGTGTCAAATTATAGCAGCAGGAAATCTCTCCGATTGCCGTTTTACTGACACTTAGAATAACACAAATTCACAAAGGTTTTCTCAGCTTTTCTGTACAGTATACAATTATCTTAAGGCACTGACTTAACAAATAAACAATACTTAAGTGTGGCATACCTCTTGAGTCCACATTTGCCTTAGGTTGTCCTCTTCTAGCATTTCGTCCACCTAGAATTGAAAAAAAAAAAAAAAAAAAAAAAAAAAACATAATATAAAAAAAACACAAAGATAACTATGAAGCCCATCTTTTTATCATCATGCTTTGATATGAAGGGTCTTATTCTCATGTCTGGACTATGTCTTACCTCTGCCAGAGGACCCCCAGTCTCTGTCAGGCAGGGATTTGTCTGAAAACCTAAAAGCAATTGTTCAGTTTAGACAGAACACACAAACCAATCCAAGCACTGTCATGGTCATGTTTCAAAATAACTCCTCACTTTTAGCACAGGTGACAGAACAGCTCATCTACACCCCATCAACAGGCTCTTCTGACATTCAAGTATCATCATCGTACATTTACTATGGCCCTCTTGCAGAAGCACTGAGAGGTTTTCTGCTCTACGAGTCACACCAATGCATTTGACAAGCACTGAAACCATCTAAATTGTTGAATCAAAAACACATTTCCTCTTCTATTCTTACTCGAGGGCCTTGTTTAAGCCTCGCCAAATAAGGCAAGGCATTCCATCCCTTATCCCAAGCTAAAAATAGCTGCTCTTTCTTTGTCTCTTTACATTTTGATGCTTCCTTAAACAGCACATTTATTTACTCTGCAACTTGGTCACCCTTTGTACTGCAGCTAAGTTTGTTTGAAATCTAACAATCACTTAAAATGAATCGTTTTTTTTCTTCCGGTCAGTTTGGGGTGCTATTGTGTGAGTTCATTAACGAATGGTGATGTGTTCAACATACTGCTCATAGGCACATTTTAAAATTAGAGGAATTCTTGAAAATCTAACAATAGACAATAAGTTATAGTAGCATTTCATTGGATAATGTGCACACAATGATACAATTCACCTAAAAAGTAATTATTTGGTGTTGTAATCATTTTTGCAACATCCTGTGACTTGATTTAGTCTTGTGATCATGTGTTATGATGTGTAATCCAGAAATAATAGATTCTTCCACTGAATAAAGTAACTAGAAAGAAGCAAGCTGTTCTTCAGGGTTAGTTAGTGAAAAGCTCAGTTTAATTTTGGTGCAGATGTAGTAAACAAACTGACTTCAGAAGTAAAAGAAGAGGAGAGGCAAGTTTACTTATTAAATAAACTGCTAGTTAGGCAGGGGTTTAGCTAATGAAGCTGACCACATTAAAATGTAGTTCCTATGTTTACTATCATTACAATGGCTTCTAAGTAAAAGGCACTGAAGAGAGAGCTCAACCTTTTGGCTTTCTCTCACCAAGACTTAGATGAGGAGATTGACACTCTCATGTCTGTCCATTACATATGAAGTTACAGATAGTTAGCTTAGCATAACAAATGGAAGCAGGGGGAAATTAGCTTGCCTAACTTTGTGGGTTAAAAAACAAAAATCATAATTTCTATTGGTCCATACTAGTTAACATTATGTCTAATTAGATATCCAATTTGAATGTGTAAAAAAAGAAAAAGTGTAAAAACGTAAATTTTTAGCCCAGAAATAACGTTAGCTCCAGCATGTCACTCCCCATAAAATCATATATCGTAATTTTTACATTTTTATTTGTGTACTGATTAATAAGTGAGCTCTATAGCCAGGCTTAGAGTTTACTGCTGCTTCCAGTCTTTATGCTAAGCTAAGCTAACATGCTACTGACATGGAGACATGGGATTTGTATCCATCTTCTCACTAACATGACAGGCAAGACAGCACAGAATATATTCCCCAAAAGTATTACATGTCAATTTTTTTTTTTTTTTTTTTTTTTTAAATTACATTATGTGAGACTACTGGGAAACACAATGAAGTGTTTTAGAGGAGATTGGAAATGTTAGAAGAGACTGTAAAAATAGAGGGATAAAGAGATAATACTTAAAGAAGGTGAACTGAAGCAGGAGGTCAACACTTCCAATTCTTAACTGGATAAATAACGCTCTACTCTCCTTTAACAACCACCACCAAGCATCCCTTGATAAAGCAATACTGGAGAATAATGAACCTACTCAGTTCACATTTCACTGACAAAGATTTCTCCAACACAAAAATAGAGGGAGCCAATGAAATATCAACCGGAGGAACAGCTGTGAGAAATCTCAGACATAAGCAGTGCCGTGGGAAAAGTGAGTGCTAAGAAGTCTTACATGTTCTCAGTTTTGTCCATGTCCCACGCCCTTCTCCACTGGCCCTTTGCGTTTTTATGGCGTGCCACTCTCTCCCTGTCAATCTGCTCCCGCTCCTTCTTCCACCTCAGATACTCCTCCTGCTCTTCTTTCAGTGTGGGGATGTTGAGGTCTGTGTTGGCCTGCAGGCTCTCATGCTCCTACGTGAACACAAAACATTTCAGTGTGTTTAATAAAATCATAAAAACAAGCAGCCTTATTATTGTGGATTCATATCAGGGTATGTCCACTCATCAGTAATGAAACACTGGCACGGAAACATGACTAAATTAAAACACTCAGTGTGTCACATTACAATACATTTGAAGCATCACTCTACAGACTAATCAGAACAGTGGAGGAAACCAGATCAACAACCACCCCACATGGGTGGTCATAAACAAGAACAGCTGCTCAGCTCTAAACTAATAATTAAACAGCAACAGGGCAATATACGGATCTGTAGGGATCAAAAGAAATGGAGCAATATTTCTGGTATTTTCATGCATTCTACATTGCTGTAAATGCCAATCATTGCCTCACTGTAAATACTAATTATTGCCTCTGGGCACCCATTTGATTACAAAAGCTCCTTGTTTGTCTACCATGATGACTGCGAGGCAACACAATCAAATTCTTTGAGACAATATTCCTGGCAGAAATGCAGTGTACTGTAAACACAATTAGGTCCCCTTCCTCCTTTCCTCTCTTAACCAGTTTATTGATTATTGTGATGAGAGCAGAAAGGATTGCTTGCTAATACTAAAGGGAGAGAGAGAGCTGGTGCAGGCTCTTTAGCACATCAAAGGAGACAGAGGCGGTGTATTCTTGTAACAAAGGCCTGGAGCAAACCAGCTCTACAAACAGCGCTGTGTTCTGAGGGAAATCACATAAAAGACCAGCAATCTCTGAGAGAAAGTGCCTGTCAGGTCAGTGTTTGTTTGTTTTTTTAAACAGCAGGTGGGAGATGACGCTAAAGTCTAGAGAAAATTTCAAATTGTATGATATTTCAGAGTAAAATATGTCTCACAGCAACAGTAAAAAACAGTCAGAGAAAGAAACACAACACAGTCCCGCTAAGAAACTATGATGGGCGATGTTTTCTCCTCAGGTATGGACCAATCACAGTCAAGTAAACATGTTGCCATACTGCATGTAGTTATTGGTGAACATAGCATCTGTGCTCATCCCTGTGTTTTCCATCTCCTCTCCCCTCCCCCTCCTCTGGCCCCTGGAGGACGCCAGGGGCCACAAGGGAAGGCACTTCTCACATGTTCCAACAGGCTGTCTCCTGCTGCCAACACAGCCGCCTTGCTAATTAGTACTTTTTAATTTCTTGCCTCCATGGGGCCTCGAAGGGAGGTTGTCAGGGGCCAAGACAGGTAGGGTGGACATTACACAGAGACTGTGAGCAATGCTGAGAGAGAGCAGGACTTGGTCTCAAGCTGTCAGGTTTAGGTAGATTAAAGGTGTCTAGAGAAAAAACAGTGATTCTACTCTTGTTCTGGGCTGCTGAGCCTCCGGAAGCTGCACTGGTTTAGGCTGAAAATGCCTGCAGAGGTTTACAGTTTATTTGTTAACCAAAACAGTTACTTACGCAACACCTGAAAAAAAAAAATAAGTCTGCATCTTATTTCCTTGAGAACTCACTCGACTGTAGAGCAGGAAAGGCACAGAGAGCCAGAGAGCCATGAACAGCATCACATTGCATGTGGCGTATTCGGCGGGTCTTTGAAGCTCGTCCTCCCTGCCTCCCCATTCAGCCTGTTTATCGCACGCCTGATCTGTGAGACAGCTCTGATCTACTCCTGCAACGTTTCCACGCAAGCCAGTCGGAGGCAGATGGGGACAAGCACTTGAAAAGGGGGGTGTGCATGGTAACATGTTGCGTCTATCTGCGTGTCAGTGTCTGTGATGAGGGTAGAGCACATATTTGCATTTCTCTGTGTTTTAGTGTGCTCATATAGTGGCACCGTCATATGGAAACCTTGTATTTCACGTTTGTTTTCATTTCTGTGAATCATGTGCTCATTGTGAGCTGGAACTACAACCTTCTGGCTTCATGGTTTTTCTCAAATCTGAGAAGGTAGAGACAGAGCAACAGTATCCATATTTAAATGTTGATACCTGTGAGTGTTTTCACTGTGCTACCTGGCATTGCTCTAAAAGCCTGTGATGCCACTCAGTGTGATCTTAACTTTTTAACCAGAGAGGTCAAAGAGGAGAGACGGGACAAAAAAAGATTAACATAACATCAATGAGGGTGACACAGCAGCTTGTCCCCTGACAATTAAACATAGTTGTAAAGAGTCACATTATTGCTGCAATAAACAGTAAAAGCAAATCAAGCCAGGGCACAGACTCCTCTATTGGGAAAGATAAAGAGGCTTACACTGCCCCCAAGTGGAGTAGTGGTGCTGCAGCATGACTATGCACTTGATTGGTTTTAAATGTCCACTATGCAATGGCGTCATCAGAGCAGAGCGTAGTTTGCAGGTGGTTGAACTTCAGTGGTTTGGAAAATGAAACTCACCATATTGCAGGTAGAGAATAGTATGACTTATGCTTCTGTTGTATTTCTGACTGCAAGTTGTGCTCTTGTGAAAACAGCGAATGAGTCATGTTGTCATAAACAGCAACACTCGCATGAACAGCCATGGGGGGAGAGACAATAAACACTGGTCAGAGCGGTTTAGTACATCCACATACACACTCTCTTCTACCCACACCCAAATGCAGTCTAGCACATACGCAAACACAAAAGAACCCTGACTACCTTGTCTCTTTTCTTCTCTCTCTCCTCACACTTCTTCTTCCTCTCCCTCTCTGACCCCTTCTTGGCACCTTGCCAAGCCTGTCTCTTTGGCAGCATAATGAGCCTTTTGAGAGTGAGAAGGCAGTCGAATGTTAATTAGATCAAATCGGCCCTTTCAGGATGGTGGGAATGGGGAAACAATCATGCCAGAGGAGGGCAGATCACTATAGGATCCGGAGAGGAGAAATGGAGGCTGGAAACAGACAGTGTGCCCCCCACCCCCCCTACTCCCACTCCGTCTTTCTCAATTTCCTTTCTCATATCTCTCTTTCTCACAAGTGTGAACTGACGTCCAGTCATGAGGAACTTCCAGGCATCGCAGTCTGACCGGGACACTGCCAAATAACCACACCCCTCTTACAGAGTAATTATTTATTTCCAGGGTATCTGATGCGCGCGCACACACGCACACGCACACACACACAATCACGCACACACACACACACACAAACAACGCATTAGAAAAATATTTCAGAGGCAGTGAATAGCCACAGCAATGTGCAGATCATCATGGACGTTTTCCATACAAATATTTTTCTAACACCAGATAGACGAATGACACTTTTTCCTTCCATATCACCCTTCGGCAGCGTTCTCCCCACTGCTCTCATAAACTGTGTTAAATGATACTGGCCATGTAAACAGCAAGCACGTGCAGACCAGGTCTCTGTGATTCACGAATGATGACTGGTGCACTGGAGCGCTGGCTACTGTTCAAGTGCTGATTCAGTCCACATGATAAATAAAAGGGGGACAGACCAAGCGGGCCAGAAATAAAGGCAAGAGAACAGCGTGTTCAGCTCATAGATTTAGTGCACATTAGCTCTGACGGGCCAGTAAGCAGCACTCAGTGTAGCAGCCAATCAGACGCAGATCTGTATATACATATTTACAAAGAGCCTCCACTGGTTTTGTGTCCAGAGACCCCTCCTGCAGCTGGAGTGTGTCTGTGTTTACAGTGGTGAGGATCAGCTGTCTGCTCTAAGCTTCAGCTTATTGATTGGGCAGCTAGTATGTCTGTAAGAGAGTGTGCATTTGTGTGTGCATGTGTGTGTACATCAGGTTTCAGACTGAGGCACAGCAGCTGTTACAGCGTTTCTGCATACCTGGGGGGGCCTAAGGTCAGTGACAGTGTGACATTTCACAGCCCAGCCAGGGGTACTGCATGTGCACATGTGTCTCTGCTGATCTGTGTTAAACAGAGGATCTCAAGCATACAGTGCATAGTAAAGCTATTGATAATTAAAGTGACATCTCCCATCTCATTATATTACTGATAACAAGACATTTTGTTGAGCTGTTACAACATCTATCTATCTTTTCATGGCACTGACTCAGTGAACTTCACAGCCTGTTCCACACACCTAAAGGCATCTACACACAGAGGCTGAGTGTTTTTTCATTCGCTAAAAATACAACAAAAGCTCCTCAGAGAGAGAAACGGTGATAAACAACCACCAACCCTGAGTGGGTTCATACTAAAAAAGTCAAAACAGTCATCAAGGCCTTTTAAAGATTCTCCATTTGTACTAAGTTTTGGTTCTAGAGAGCATCTACTCAACAGCTCTGTTAGTAGCCACCCCTTTTACAAATCCCACACCAGTCAGTCACAGCCCCAGCCCACCTCCTGTCCACAAATCATTGTGCTCCATCACTGGAGGGGTGTGGCCAGCCGACATGTCTGACATCTATGTAAAACATGTCAGTGCAGCCCGAGAGAAGAAACAAAGGGGGAATGTGAGAGAGGAAGCAGACAGGAGGGTGCATGCCGGGTTTTAAAAGCTAAAGCGTATGATCACTGGAGTGTTCAGTGTGTCTGATTCAAACCTGTGCTGCTGTGTTTCTCTTGGTCGTGTGAGGCGGCTGCTTCCCCCTCCCAGCGGACTCCACATGCCTCGTCTGTCCGTCATCTGTAGGGCTCTTGACGTCCGCAGGGCCCAGCCTCTTCTCTGGCCTCTCACTCACCACCCTCTTACCCTGGAGAGACAGTAACTCATATTAGAGTGTCATAACTGCAGCCAGATACATTGTAATACAAGAGTACCAGTGCTTATCATGTCTGCACAAGAGTTATTATTTTGAAGGTGTAAATACAACATTTTAACAGTAATTCATGTGCACTAATCAAAACACTTACCCCTGACACCTGCTGGTCTCTATCAAGACCACTCATGATCATTGCACATATGTAAGCTTTTATCCACAAATTTTCTGATTGAACAAGATCACATGTTTTGTATGTGAGACCAGCTGCACATTTTTAGCCATGGTAGCATCACGTCTCTTTGGATAACCATGTCAGTCTGTTGGTCAGTCCCCCACATTTCAGTCCACAAGAAATTAAATTTCTCAACAAATATCAGACAATGACTTTGGCAATCCTGAGACTTTACCTCAAGAGCCAACATGCAAATATTTTAAAATTTTAATTCGTCCACTACTTTAGTTTTAGGGTATTTGGTCATAAACTAATGACATTCCAGTCAGCCTAAGCTATACTCTGTGTGAAGTTCTATTTAGCAAAGGTTAGCATGTTAACATGCTAATGTAAGATGTTGAACATGGGAAACATTACACCTGCTACACAGCTGGATGTTAGCATTGTCACTGTGAGTGTGTTAGCATACCTGCTAGCTACAGCCAACCTGTTAGCATGGCTGCAGACTCTTAGATGTCTTTTTGACTATTCACAACTAAGGTGAGCAGGGAACAGGCATATTTAGCCTGTTTTGCTTACTACACCATGCATTTATAGATTGATTAGAAAGTTGCTGTAAGCAATGGTACTCAAGTCAGATAAGTTGTTTTCAGTATTGGCCCGAGTCAAGCATTGAAGAGTGCACTGTATTATATCTAAATTAAAAACTAGAAACCTACATGGTTCATCTGGTTTTTAGCATCGTTTCATCTGTGTGGCTGACGTTGTATTGTCTAGACTGAAACTTGTAATACTGTCGTACTTAATGAAAGACTTTAATCTCCATGGGATTAACCTGGTTAAATAAATGTTTAAAAAAAGTAGTCATTTAAACTGTAAAAGCTTCGACTCAGGTTAAATTCTCACTGTTAGCTGAACATTTCCTCACAGTGCCATCAAAGCCTCGACCATGGCTTTGATATAAACACAGGTCTTGTTAGTTCATATTATACAATAATCATAATATTTTCAATTCAATATCCTTATCATTTTGCCTGTTGTATGACCTACCATGGCTGTACAGTGGTCGAAAGCTTCTAGTTCTTAAGAAGGCAAACTGTTGCAGAAAAATCAGCTCACTGAATAAAATCTACGCTGCATATCTAAAACTGTTAAGTGTTTTTACTTTCTGTGCAAGTTATCCCTTGTTTTCTTCCTAAAGACTACTGGTTGACTGCTTTTACTGATTTTTACAGATTTGAATGAGGAATTGCTTTTGTGTTAATCTTTCATTAATGTGCATTCTCCTATGTTTTTCCTTGTCACTTAAAAGGAAATTGGAAATGGGCAGTGCGGTGAATTTACCTTTTTGCCTGCCATGGTGACCGTTAACTGTTTCCTGTGGCCTCGGCCAGCGCCCTGCGAAGGCCCTTCTCCCCCCTTGTCAGGCACAGCCTCCTGCTGTCCTTTCCCAGCTGGTGAACTGCCGCTGAATGGCTTTGTCACCACCACACGACTATCCTGCTTCAAACCAAAGAGGGGAACATGTTATAAAATATTTATATAGTTTGCAGCATCGAGTCTTCTACAGAAAGTCTGTTTACCATATTGCAGACACTCACACTGATGGACTTGCTGATTGTGATGGTCAGATCATCAGCTTTGCCCTTGCGACTCTGCAGTGCCATTCCTTCCTCCTCCGCCCTTTTCTTGTCTTCCTCCACCTCCTAAATGCAACTCAATGAAAACAATCAGCTAATCAGGAAGCCCGTTAAAAACGCCAAGACCTCACACAATAATAACATGCTCCAGACTTGCATTTCTAGTCCACACACCAATTATGAAAATCACAGATACTTCTCAGCCTGCAAGCACATGTCCTTACCTTGTACCTCTTCATGAGCGCTTCGTTCTTCCTGCGGAGAGCCTCGATCTTCTTGTCCAGCTCCAGGTCCCTCTCATGATCCCTCTTGGGCATCATGTCACTGGCGGTCTGGGAGGAGACACATAGCATCACTGATACAATAAAAAAAACAATTTAAAATGGGGCACAATTTGTTTTTAGGGTTTCAGCACAAATTGTTTGAGCTTTATATTTTGAGCTTCGTTCTAGTAATACTATTACATTTTTCAATGCTAGTGTGTTTTGTTAGCTTCACTACCCAAACAATACTTTTTTTGAATACCTTAGTACATTGAACAAAGTTCTCAAATGATAAATGTTGGCCAAATACATACAGCTGTGCAATACAACTGGTAAAATTGTATCATCATTTAATTATTATTGGATCAGAGAATAACAGATATTTTATGCCAACTTTCAGCACAGGAAAGATTTGCATAATCGTTGCTATGGACACAATTTGGACTGCATTGAGGTTCGATACTCCGTCTTATCTGGCCCACTTTATCCATATACATTCTGAGTTCAAACTGATTATAAAATCATAAAAAATAGCATTACAAACAATACAAAACTTTCAACACAGTCCACTCCTAGACGGAACAGAAACTAAGACACAGATGAACAAATCATTGATGGAAGGTCAATCCAACTGAAAACGTCTTGTGTCCACACCACTGCATGTGCTGTGACAACACCAACATGCCCTCACACCCACTACAGATGGAGCATTCATTAGGAAGCTCAGTTACACCAGCAGAATGCATATGCAGACTGCGGAGCATCCTAAACATCCTGATGCGGTCAGCATGGCATGCCTACTCACACGACAAGAGGCCCCATATTGAAAGTCTCTGCAAAACCAGCTGCAAACATGTCCAAGAGCTGCTGGTGAGTTGAAAAACACTCAAATGGGAACAACACTGAATGATACTGATACTGTGGAAGCAGCAGCCATCTCCAAAACAGAGATCTCATTTCCTCCGGCCTGCGGTAACTTAATGTTGTGTCACAGATCTGGTCCGTGTAGCCTCTTAACGTGACAAGTGTGTGAGTGGTGAGAGTGTGGTTTCTTTAACTGGCTGTAGAACAAACTAATAGGGCGCATGACTCAGAAGAATGGTGAGTGAGGAACTCCTCTCTTCAAAGAACAAGAAAGAACAAGCTGCAATAAAACCACTGTAAAGCATAAACTGTTTAAAAGGAATTGTTAAAAATGTTGGGAAATACGCAGATTTGCGTCATTGCCAATAGAGGAGAGGATTGATATCAATCTCATTTCTGTAGAACTGTGGCAGGCAACAGAAATTATGCAGCACATAACAGCCTGTAAAACCACAACTTGTCATTTTTTACAATTACTTTCTTGTACAAATTAAACAAAATAGTTCATTTGTGAGCTTTAAAAAAGGTTTCCGCTTCCACTCTTTATGCTAAGCTAAGCTAAGCTAACCGACTGCTGATTGTACCTTCATAATTAATGTACAAACATGAGAGTGGTATCAATCTCCTCAACGAACTCTCAGCAAGAAAGCGAGTAAGTGTATTGCCCAAAAACTTAACCTGTTCCTCTAATTTTATCCACCAGTGTATAAATGGCAGCATGAGGACCGGTCACAAGGCAGCTCATATAAAATGTTACATATTGTCTGAAAGACACATGATCCAAGCAAATGAGATAATATTAAAAGAAAAAAACATTTCTGCTCTCAAGCAAGCTATCTGAAGAGGACATCAAAATGTAAATTTTAACAGTAATAATTTTCTGGGATTTATGACATAAAGTGATGTGATAGAAAAATATGTGCCAAAACTTTGAAAAGCTGGGGTCAGAGTTTGCTGCTGTCTCATCCCTCCATCTGTTGTCTGCGTATTGTAAGCCAGCAGCATTTTTCTTAATTTCTTTAAAAGGATTTCATTGAGCACACAAACAATAGTACTCAGACGATACTCAATGAACCGCAGTCATTGTCAAAAAAAGAAGCTCTCGACTCAATCAGCTAAAACAAGTGTTTCCCACTTTGAGTCAGTGTTGACATCATCTGTTGTTATTCACGGCCGTGGAGAAGAGATGATGCCGCTGTCAAATAGAAAAATTTGTCACCGGTGCTTGTCGAAACTGTGAAACAACACAATTCATATTGAAGTATCCCATTCTCCACACTCTGTATAAATTATTCTGAGGGTCAGACCTTCTTGACAGAGACAGGAAGTAGTTGTGCCAAAGCGAGTCAGTCATCCTCCACTGTTGCCCCAGTGACGACAAGAGAGTCGAGGCTGCTTCAATGTGATATTACTAGCTCAGAATGATGACTCACTGCTAGCGAGCGCACAAAGACCATCACATTGGGACTGCAAGAAATTCTTTCGTGCTTTTTCCATCGCCACCGTTGGTACCTCTGCAAAGAATGGCTGCCACTGAGATGTTGCGTTCCACCTACTGCACTCAAATCCTACCACAAGAGAGATCAACCTTTTTGCTCTAAGTTGTCAGCACAGACTTTTAGTGAAATAACGAAGACAATACATTGTGAATCCAAATGCATCTCAAACCTGTTTCAAACCTGCAAAGATACAGAGAGCAAGTGAAAAAGTTGGTACTCACTCAAAGAGGCAGCAGGCTGGAAAGTGGTTACCTCACAGCTTCTAGTTGTCAGGGTATCCAAACACAACAGACCATGAGGACATACCACCAAGAATAGGCGCAAGGGAGAGACACGCTGCTGACTCTGAATCTCAGCAAGGCCAATGGCGGAGACTGAAGTGAATGCCGGCCTCCACAAACCAAAGTGGGGAGATTGTGTGGGGACGGTACCTCTCTGGGTTCAGCCGGCCAGTTCTGTGATTGTGCAGCAGCAAGGCTAACGTACACACATACACACACAATCACAAAACACACAGAGACGTTGTGGGTCTGCCAGTGGACGGCACCCATGCCCGGACAGGCAGGCAAAAAGGGGGAGGAGGGGGGCCTGCAGAGAGAAAGCTGCCAAGGCTTCCTCCCTACCCAGCATTCCTGTCACCTACAGGAGCTACAACAGGGGGAGAGAAAGCGGCAGACACACAACTGAAACGCAGCATGTAGCCACAGCTAAATCTGCGACAGAGCAGAGGGGGAACCTAATACCAGAGACAGAGAGAGAGCATTGGAGAGGGTGGGATGAGAAGAGAGAAGGGGAAGGAAGGAGAAGGCACTCACGGGTCTTTCCATGTCAGCGGTGAGAGCTGGGCTGGGTCCAGGCGCAAGGCAGCCGAGGCGGCAGAGAGGGCTGCCTGGAGTCGGCGATCATGCCTCGATTACAATGAGCCAAGTTGGGCAAGCAGCCAAGACGTCTAACAAATGCACAGAGCTCCCCTGTTAACGGATTTCACAGCACCCACCCGCCTGTCCACCCTCTCTCTCTTTCTCTCTCTCTCGCTCTCTCCAACCCTCCCACCCTCCTGCACATCCTCCCTCCCTCCTGCTCCCTCTCTAAAGCACTTGCTCTTTCCCCTCCTCACTTATCCTCTGCTCAAAGCATGGTAGTTAAATCCTGTCACCCTCCCCACACACACATAGTCAATTTTTAAGTAAATTAACGCTATACCTTCAATGATGCTATAATTAAAAAATATTCTTTATATATATCTGTGTGTATGCTTGGTAGAGCATACACAATACCACACCAAATGCTGGTATGGCAATATGCCAATAATTTTATAACATTCAATATCTGATTCTTTCTCAATTTATTCTTTCCTTCTTTTCTAAAGTAATAAAGTCTATGGGTTTATAGATATATAAGGCATATTAAGTTGATGGGTGGTGATGATGGTATCTGTATTTGTGCTGATAATTTGCTGTAGTTGAAGGTAAGGTAGAAAAAAGATATTTTTGTCTCAGAATTTGATGGTAATATATTAAGATATTTTTTAATCATGGAGTGTGAGTGCTTAGATCTCTTTTATGCGATGCCCTTATGTCCTAAATAAAGACAAACTGATCAGAAAAAAAATACCTAAAAGCTTACTTCCGTTCTAATGGGACCCCATTCACATCTAAACATGACTCAATATTAATCCAGACATCACAAATGAGACAACAGCTGTGTCGCCTACAAGATCCAGACTACATGTTCAGAGTACTAAAGAAGCTTCCTAAAGACTGGGAGTGGGGTAGAGCGGGAGGGTGGGGGGTATTGCCTGCTGAATTTCCCACAGTTCTTCATGCATGGCAAGCTGCATCTGCCAAAGCCAGGTCTGAGAGCTCATAACATGCAGCAAACAGGCAGTCTGGCAGACAAATGCCACAGGCTGCAGTGAAGTCAGTCACTTGAGAGTCAGAGTCAGAGCTCTGCAATTTCCACCTTGGAAAGTTACCAGTCTGAGCTGCAACATTTTTAGCTTACTCTAGCTTACTCAAGTCCACATAGCTTACATTCTACACAGATCAATCCTGCTAATGAGCAAAAGCTCTTTACACATAGTTTAGCCTGCAAGTATTTGAGTTATTTTAGGATTATTGTAAGAAATGTTTTTGTGTAGGTCCCTAACATGTTATAGTACTAAATGTTGAACAAATTCATTGATTCAACTTTGTGATTAGGTTTAAGAACTGCAGCTGCAGTTGAAGGCACCTATCAGTTTGAACCTGTTATCAGAGTAAAGTCAGGTGAAAGGGAATGGTCACATTTTATTTATCAATCATTTAACCTATACATCAATTAACAAGACTAAGAGTCAACAGCCATGCCCAGTCTACAGCGGTGCTGTCAGCTAAATGGTAAGGAACAGCATGCTGAAATGCTCATAATGACAATGCCAAAATGCTGATATCAGGAATCACCATTATCTTTTAGATACGTCCTATGAGAACCATGAATGTTTGTACAAAAACAATTACAAAATCAGTGAGAAAGTTAGAAGTGACAGAATATCTTTGACTATCTTCTAAGTAGACAAGGTTTGTCCAAAAAGTCACTAGATTTGTCATTAGGTGTTTTTTTTTTTCAAAAACCCTAATAGGATCCGTTTGCACCATAAACTCCAAGTCAGTGACGAGGCAGTATTTTATTTTTTTTATTTTATGCTCCAGGTAGGTCAACTACAGCCAGACGTCAGCTACAAGTTTCTTAGTACTAAGGCAAAGAGCAAAGTTATATTTATCATATGATACTGTGTTAGAAAACTCTGAAATACAGTCTAATTTCCAAAATATCTAAACTATCTTTCCACTGTTGTTTTTTTTTTTTATTATTAGATTATGGCATATTGCCAGAAGAAATATTGTATCTTACCTGGTGTCATGTCATCCAGCACTGAGTGCGGTTTCCCTCTTGATGGGCATACATAAGGATTGTCATCAAAAGCAGCCCAGTTTCCAAAACATTTTCCCGCTGCCTCGGGATGAAGCTGCTGGAAACAGGGAAACAAATGTAAGTAGAACAACAGTATAGTGATATGGGCTTGCAGGAAGCAAAAGTAAAGTAGAAGTAGTAAAGAATACATATTTCCACTGTGACTAAAACATATACACACACATATACATAAATCATTTCTGCAAATTAGAAGACAGTCTCATCATAGCCTGGATAATTGCATAATGAATTTACAAACAGACCATCAACAAATGCAGATGCAAATAATTCAAAAATAATTCAAGCTTTGTTGTATTCCTAGCTTTCAGTTTTTGAGCAGTAACTTTGCAAGCTGTGGTTTGATGGATCTGTTCGCAATATAAATACAAAATACTTTTTTAATGATTGTGTAGCTGCTGTCCAAAAGTTCATTGATGATATCACTTTTGTCATGTCGGAGGATGTCACTACACCGCTGAAATGGATGTTCTTATTGTTTGAACAGTGCATAATTTTATCTGTTTAATTACAAACTCCAAGGCATAAGAGGCTCTTAACATCTGCAGACTGAAAGCTGATCCAGCTGTTATCCAGATGTGCTGTCATCACCAGACATTGCTTTAGATTACGGGTTAGAGAAAAGGATGTTGCATCTCTTCTTTTGTGAGATGGACTGAGACACAAGGACAGGATGCAAGTGAAGGAAATGGGGAGACATTTTATGGTAATGAGAAGCACCCCTAGTCAGTGCTTTGTGAATACTTAATCATAGTTAGGTGACAGTTTGTATTACACTGTAAAAAGCGATTATGCTTCATCCAATTAAAAGCTGGAATATCATTGTTTGATTAAAAACAAATTAATTAATATCAACAATCACTGCATTTCGTAAATATTTTTTGATAATTAAACAATTATCAGTTATCAAAATGAATAATTACAGTTTTAGCATTGTAATTCACCAACTGTTGGCTATGAGGACTATGTATGTTTGAAAGTTTTACTGTCCCACTTCATGAGACTATGTTCAGTGTAAAAATAAGAGGATTTTTTTAGAAGAACAATTATGATTATTGTTAAATTACTGTTTTAACACCAGCTCTCTCAGTTCAAAATGGCATTCAACTTGTCAGCAGGTTCACCATAAGGTTTAAGTAATCATCAGCTGACATTTAGAAATTACACAAAAGCAGCTAATGTGATCAGCTATCAACACTTTTTGATACAAACAAGCTGTTAGTAAACTACTACTACCTTACAGTTGGTATGAAACTTTTCAGTGATATAGTGAGTTTCAAATGAAGATCATTTCCATTTGGAAATAAATCTTATGTGGATAATTAGGGAAGTTATGAACTAAACTACGATTAACTTGGTTAGCTGAGGTTGTTTTTATGTTATATGTTCTAAAAAGTTACAAACTCACCAATAAGCACCGTCTCATCCAATCCCATTCATAACCCATTCTATTTTAAAAATCTGTTTGGTTTTCAGTTTTAAAAATCATAAACAGACATTCAACAAATAAACAAAATCTCTAAACTAAAAACTACACTAAATGGCCAAAAATAAGCAGACATGGTCTGCATTGTATCCACATACTTTTTGTTCCGGAGTTGGTTTTTCATTGGGCTCCTTTTAATGGAAAGTTTGAAATGCCTGAAATAAAGTTAAATGCAACACACATACATGTATTTCATTTTATGTCTGCATTTACTTGTGATTAAATAAAAAACATATATTAAATTAATGTTGTTCATGCTTTCTGTCTTTGATTGTTGAATTTTTTTTTCATTTTGACATGAATTTTTAGCTCAACTTGAAATGTCCAAATGTTAAGAGCTCATGGTAGCTTTCTAATGTCCAAGGGTTAGCAGCTAATGCTACCCTTAAAATTTCCAAAAGTAGTAAATAATGCTAGCCTTATTATGTCAGTAGCTAATGTCCAAACTTTAAGATAACGCCTAATGCTAGCCTTATCATGTCCAAAATCTAAAACTTTACTTTACTACTGGTACTTTACTGGCACTGTGTAATAGCTTAATGCTAGCCTTAGTCCATGAGTTAGTAGCTAAAGCTAGCCTTGCAATATTCAGAGATAAGGAGCAGCTATAGCTATCTTTGTAGGCATGGGGACGACGGGCTCAAATCCCGGTTGGCCGGTGGCCCTTCAAAGAACTTCCATAAAGTGATTCAAGATTTTATCGGCTTCATCAGTGTCTTTACCAGCACCACCAGTGTCATTCCTGCAACCAGAGAATTAGCCATATCCCTTATCATCATCAATCATCCTTACATCCTCTGGCTAACTACATGTCGAGCAATTATGCTAGCTCAAGTAGCCAGTGCAGGTAGAACCATTAGCTTGCGAAACACAGCTCATACTTTATCTATAATCACAGCGATATCTCCAACATAAGAATATAACACGCTAAATATATTATAAATAACTGGACACATATGCTTACTTGTGTTATGAGCACACACAGGATATCCTCACTTCTTTTACTGCTGAAGGCCATATTTCTATGCCCATAGCAACCAGCAACTGGTAAAAGCTGACGATGTCTTCTTCCCATGTAGCACTGGAATAATTTCAGTCAGTAGCTCCCCCTACTGGCCACACCGGGAAAGTACATAAAGTTTCTGAGAGAACTCTGCACAGAAATAAACACCAAGAATAGTATGGGGCTTGACTGCTGACATGTATGCTTGTTCCATCGGACCTCTGCGAAAACAGCATACCGTCCGTTAGAAGTGAACTTTAACCAGCTCAGTCCTGTGTAAAAAACACCATTGCAGAAAGGAGCAGACTTACCTGTGGTTTGGGAGTTCCAGGTGAATTGGCGGAAGCCATTGCCTACATACCCCGTCCTACCAGCTGTCTGAACGTAAATAAATCACGCATTACTTGCTCCGCCCCTAAACCCCAACCCTCTAACAATGACAGAAAAACACACTGTAATACAGAAAATATTAAATTGATATAAGAAAATTATTTGGTGCCATGGTGCCAATTCAACTTTTTCCTATACAAGTGTTCCAATGCCATTGTTTCCTTTTTCAGTTCAGGTTTTGTTTTTGCCCAACTTTATTTTCAATGCCAAAATTTAAAATCAACATTCTAGAACGCTATAAGTACTCATAGATAGATACTCCACACTAGCTGGATCGTCATCTTCACATCATGTCCACTGGATGGCGCCAAAGCCCAATTGGCACAGGTTGGACAAAGGCACAGACAACTCAGACACAGACAGGGAGACAGGGGCCTTTTTGATCCACACCTTTTGAACAGTGTTTGACAGTTAAGCAGCTCCAGGGGCCTGAGTTTGTCAGACGATTAATGATGATCAACAGACTCATTCAGATTGTATTTACTTGATTCAACTTATTACCCACTGGTTATTTCATAACCTGCCGACATTTGTGACCCATAATTTGCACAGAAAGAAAGTCTTACCCAAAAACATTCAACTTGGGGCACCTTGAGATGAAAGTAAGATGAGGTGTTCCTTTCCCTGAGTCACACATACGTGCCAATATATGCCGAACTTAGAGTTTGAGTGACATTAAAAAGCAGTAGATGAGGAAATGAGAGTTCCCTGCTAACAAGATTTTTAGACAGGTCTGGAGTTTAGGAAATAAAACACAGATCAATACAGGTCATAATAATTTGGGTGTGTTCGAACCTGTTCTTCAATCATCACCTGTTTGTCTGTCTTCTCACACACCACCTGGATCACCTGATGTGACATTTTTGATGATTAGTTTTGTATGAATGCCTTAAAATAGTAGCAGGTGTGTTGTGAGTTGTTACATGTATAATTATAATACACAGTTGTGGTGGTGTTACTATTGTTGGCGTTAGAAAATAAAAACATTTGTACACCAGTGCCAGGGTTACCTGAATCATGGGTGTTACTGCTTTTGCATTTCGAGTTCCTTGTTTATCTACAATCGACTCAAATTCCACTGAGGCCTTGAATCATGGAAGGATTAATTTTACACCATACAAACAGTGCCATGATGGAGCCCAAAGGAAGCAGTGTTAAGCTTTTCTGTTCTTTTTCTGTCCAACGCCCAATGAGCATTTGTTTAGATGCTTAATACATTTTGCTGCTAATACCTTTGTGGCAAGTGATTTTGCTTGTTTTAGTTCAGTAAAAGCTCTCAGTACTCATTCACAAATGCTATATGAGTTGTATAAATGGACTCTTGTACAGATATGTGATCATTCAAATTTTTTATATAAAATGTAATCCAGGCAGCACATTTCCCCAAACATACTGTAATGAACAGGAAATAGCTGTGCATCAAGGTGATTTTTCTGAGAAAAGGTTTGACTAGTCAGAGTAGAACAAAACCTGTCTCATAGAGTGAAGGGTGGACCAGTTTCCTCTGGTTTACGCCCCTGCTGTCAAAGTGTCTTTGAGAGTCCTTTATGTGATGTTTTGATGTGGAACTAACAATCACTCTCAAAGAAAAAAACTGTTGTTTTTATGGCCACACCCAAACCTTAGCTGACCTGCAATGATCAAAATGTCAGATAGCATGACATGACAAGTACATGCAACACAAACACACCCCCTTATATGGCTCCTTATAAATACAGAGTGAACACACGTTTGACACAAGTCGGTTTCCTCTCTGCACCAGGTATGTAGTGGCTATTCTCGATTATTTGTAACGACTGCTAGGAACCTAATGATTCGGATTTTAATATCCTTTTCCCATTTTTTATTCTTCCAGGAAAATACTTTCTACTGCACTTGTCAACAAGACAAAATGAGTGACCGTAAGGCTCTTTGATTAATTGTTATATTTTCAAAGACACTTGTGGAACAGTTTTCCATGTGGGATGCTGAAAAACGTCTAATTATTACTTTAGACTGGGAGGTCTCTACTCTAGTGCATTGGTGCAATTGTTACAATGGTCACTTTACTTTATTCCATCTGTATGCACACATTTTGACTTTGGGCATAATATAATCAGTTTTCATTTTTCCGTTGTCTTCATTTGAAAAGATGCATGTATATAGATATATATTTGCACAACTTGCACAAAAGTTTGGTTCCCAGGAATTCAAATATTTCACACAACTGCAGTTGAGTTAAGGGGAGAAAAAAAGCACTAAAAAAATGCTCAGGGGAATGCCCTGTGTGGCTCAGACCTTTTTTCATTCCACGCTGCAGTATTGGCTTAAATTCAACAAAGATTGTAGATGTTTTTCACAACTGCCCATTAGCAAATTCTTTTGACACATTTGATTTTAGTTTATGTGCGATTGCTCTATTAATTTGCACATTTTTAACTTTGTTTTTTGTCTTCCTATCACAGAAGGCAAAGCGGTGAGTCAGTTTTGTTTCCTTACAGTGCTTTATACCTGTGACTAACTGCATGATAACATGTGTGCTTATGAAGCTGTTTCCCTCTATTAGGAGGAGAGGGGAAAGAAGTCAGATGAGGAGGAAAGCTCTGGGTCTGAGTCAGACGGAGTAAGTCACTTTTTTTTTTTTTTTATGTGTGCTCACTGGCTGATTCAGTAATTTTGTAGCACCCTTGAGCTAATTTTCCATTATCTTTTATAGAATGGAGGAAGGGTGAAAAAGGTAATGCTTTTATAAGCTTTTTGTATTAAAATTATACAGCATTTTATTTGTCTGTCTTTTCGAAAATAGAGACGGCCATTTTTCTTATTGATGTTTACAGGGGAAAGGAAAAGGGAAAAACAGAGGCAAGGGAGGACAAGGACAAGGACAAGGACAAGGACAAGGAAAAGGACGTGGACAAGAAATGCGTGGTGGTGGTCCGTGATGAAGGAATCTTTTAATTACCTTTCTGTGATAATGATTGTACAGAATTAAATATATCTGTAATAAACTAATCCAGAAATAGGCAAGACTGGTTTATTGTTTCACGTTAGTGACAGACCCTATATTAACACCTTTATCCAAAACAGATGCATGTGATCTTTTATAGTTCATTGTCTTAGGTACATCATTTAATTGTTTAATTTCTATTGGCCTCTATAATTTGAAGGTAAACATGAGTATTTCTGGTTAATCCACAAACATAATACCTTTCTCTTCACAATATACTGCTCAGTGGCAGTTGCAGAGATCCAACCTTTAAAATTAGACTGTTTCTATCTTTCAGTTAATATATTTCAGCTGAAAATCATACGCATACAAAATTGTTCCTTACAGGTCAATGACTGTGTCTTGGTTCACTGATTCCCCTTATTCCAACCCAAGGCACGTATGTGTCACATCTTTGAGGGTGCGTCTGAACACTCAAGTGAACAACAGCACATTGGTTTCCATAGTGATGCGATGACTGATGTGATGGGCGATGCAAGAAATTGACTCCCATCCCAGTAAACACTGTTGGAAAATAGGATATTTAATCAACTAATACCATGAGTTTATCTTGAAATTCATTATACAAGTTGTTTCCTAATTGATATGTGACATAAAAATGCATTTAGCTGGAAAACATTTTTTCTTCATTCAGGTGTTTCAACAAGTCACAATGTCTCATTCAACATTTGTGCTGTGGAAAGAAAAAGTTGTTGTGATCACGCTCACCTTCATTACTATTGAATGGATGCTTCAGCAATCATCACTCACTATCTAGAGATCAACAAATGTATAGTAAGCACAACAACTCAATATGTACTCTGATATTTACTACTAAATATTCAAAGATTGAGTTGTCACATACTCAGATTTAAATATGTGCAGTAAAGAGGAGGTACATTCTTAAGGACGCACTCAAAGGCTAATGTGAGATAATTATTCAAATTTGAGTAAAAATCAGGATTGACATAAATAAATATAAAGGATAACACGTATTTTAAAAATATATAAATATATAATATAATATTTGTAGTCAGACTACAATTAAAAGAAGAAATTGTACATGCTCAGAAACAGATACTCTGGACATAATATAATAAAAATAATCTTGACTGCAGACAAAGACATGGAAGTAGCAGAGTAGTAAGTAAAAATGTTCAACAAATACAGTAAAAAAAAAAATTCTAATCTCCAAAAATTGTAAAGAAGACTTTATTTGATCTTTTTCTGACAGAAAAGTCGAAATCACTGACTTTCAACATCATGACAGTTCATTTTCACAGCAGTGCAGATCCAGCAATGTTAGACAGAGTTAGAAAAGTCAGTTAGAATACAGGACATTTGACAGGTTTTAGTCACAGTATTGCTCAAGTACCGCCTCACGATTGTACGCCTCTGCCAACCAGACAAGTTGCAGGAAATATGATCACAATCTCCTCTTCCTGAGTTACAGTGTTGAATAATGTGGCGTTGTGATGTCACAGTTAAGTTGACCTTTGACAATTTCGATATAAAATTTCATAATTTTATCCTATTGGACATTTGCGTTACAGTGTGTAATAATTAGCACAGGAATTCTTGCGTTATGGCCAAAAACATGTTTCGTGAGATCACAGTGACCTTGACCTTTGACGACCAAATTCTAATCAATTCATCGTAGAGTCCAAGTGACATGTTTGTGCCAGATATTGCAATGAAATTCCCTCTGGGCGTTCCTGAGATATTGCATTTATAGAATGTGAGGTCACCGTTACTTTGAACTTTAACCTTTGACCTCCAAAATATAAACACTTGATCTTTGAGTCCAATTGAATATTTGTGCCAAGTTTGAAGGGATGCCCTTGAGTGGTTCTTGAGATATTGCATTCATGGGAATGGTATGTAGATACAGACAACCCAAAAACATAATGCCCTGGCTGTTGCTGGTGTGTTGGAATAATCATTAAACCTTTTGTAAGGCCCCATTATTTTTATGTTAAGACTTGTTGAAGACAGCGGCCTGGAGGCGATCGCCTTGTGCAGTGCATACAAAACATACGAGTAGTAAATACTAGTCATTTGGAGTTTTGGAAAGGGAAAATACAAGTCGGGTTTGTTTATGCACAGTGAGCAAAGTAACTTAAAGATCTGTCAACAGGATACTTTCCCCTTGCAAAAAGTCTATCACAGATTTTCAATCTCTGGGGAATGAATGGTCCTGTGATTAATTAAGCTGCTTGATTTGCCCATCAGCCGCCCTCTGGGCAAAGCAAATCAATTATTTACAGATGTCAGTGTCTGAGTGAAAAACAACAAAGAAAAAGCACCAGCAGACGAGCTTGAGGCACTTCCAGTCATTAGTCCATCACATTTCATTAAGGCTCAGTAGGGGAGGGGCGCTGGGCCACAACTATACACTGAGGAAGAGAGGAAACAGAAAGGGCAATATACAGTCATGATCTGTGACCACCAACTATGAGATTTATACACGTACATCTTAACTAGCCTCCTTACCATCATATAGTCCTGTTTTAGAAGAGCCCATTGACCTGTTCAGTCTCAGGGTCCAGGTCAATATCATAGAAACAAGGCCTGGTGGGCAGACCGGGGATCGTGGGCATCTAGGATAAAGACACAGACAAAGAAAGGCGTTTAAATGACAAACACCGTCAAGGAAAACACTGAGCAGTCATTGCACCCATACACTGTACACACAGAGAATGCAAGCTGAAAAATGTACTACTACTCTCACAATCTACTTTTATGATGTGGTCATTTTCAAGTGATGACATGTAGAGTAATTTCATTATCAGTGCTGTTTAATGAAGAATGAAACCATTATTTCTACAGTAATGTTAGGTTAAGTGGTTTGCAGCTGAGCCTTCTGCAGACACAGTAGATGGAAAATTACACAGATAAACAAAAACACAAATGTAATGTTTTGCAGGGTGTCATTTGATCATGTATGGATTCAGCCATTTACCTTCTACCTTCAGACAGTTGAGTTGAGTGCTACAAGTGTTTTATGAGCAGGGTACTGCTCCATAAGGAAGACAAATTAATGGGGAAAAAAAAGCCTACCGTGCCAACCAGTGGGAACAGAAAGCCAGCACCCACACTGGCTCGGATGTCTCGGATTGGCAGGATGTACCCTTTGGGCACACCCTTCTTGTCTGCCTCATGTGAAAGCGACAGGTGAGTCTTTGCCATGCAGATTGGCAAATTGCCAAAACCCTGATGGCAGAAGAGGACACAAAGGCCTATTCAAGCATTCACCATCCAATTATAGACTCTCCACTGATGGCTGCAACCAAAAGAACAGCCCTGACAACACAGATGAAACAAAAAAATAAATAAATAAACAGTTGCTGACCTGTTTGGTGTAGAGCTCCACCTTGTGTTGAGCATCTGGGAGAAGCTCAATATCATCTGCTCCGTAGATCTTCTGGGCAATTATTCGAATCTTATCAGCAATAGGGAGCTAAAGTGGAATTAGAGATATACATATGGACATCAGTGTATGTCTGCAAACCAATGACAAAACAGTAAAAATATACACCTTTTCTATCAAACTAATTCAAATACTACATTTTTACCCAACAATCAACTACAGCAAATCAAGGTTAGAGGCCATACCTCTAAATCATAGAGGAACTTAAAGTTGCTGGGGGCCCCGGAGGCCCTCTGGACGGCCTGACCGAGGGCCACCGCGCCAGCTCCGCCCTCAGCCCAGTGGGAGCATCGCACAGCCTCGAAGGCTCCGGCGGCTTTGGCCATGCTGCAGACCAAGTCCAGCTCAGCCTCAGTGTCCGTCCTGCAAGAGAGATCAGCACAAGAAAGGCGGGATAAATAGACATAGAAAAATCTTTACTACATGTGTATTAATAAATGACACAATGACTTTTACATCACTATTTATCACCTGATCTCTATACTGACATAATACATTTCTGCCTCAAGAAAGGTGATTATGTCTTGATATGAAAAGGAAGTGAAAAAAGATTCACTGTGTCTTGATTCAGTCTTCATTTTTGACCACTTGGGGGTAGCACAAACAAGCTGTAAACAACATTGTCATATTTCACCTTATGAGGTTGTTAACATGTTAGCCAACAGCTGCCAGCAGATATGAAGCAACATTAGCACTAATTTGGAATCAAGTTTCTGCCCTTCTGATGGATGTAAGACCAATAGTCACTCTCGTTGAGCTCTGTTTTTGCCATTTGATGCTCAGTTAAAAACAATAAAGTTGTGGCACAGAAATTAGTGGATCTGTCACTTTAAGTTGCCCTGTTGACATTACATATACTACAATCATTTGACCATTTAATAGTGTAAAAAATATTGATTTGTGCAGCTTTAAGTGAAATAAAAATGTCATCATCCATGACTTACTTGAAAGCATTGACAGCCACCACCACAGGCACACCAAAGTGCTGCGCATTCTCTATCTGTTTCCTCATGTTGCTGCAGCCCTTCTCCAGAAGCTCAAGGTTCTACATACAGGTACACACAAAACACACTTAAATAAGCTTACGAGCATGACGTTAAAAACAGCGATGTTCACTTCACATATTGTATAGTGCATAACAACATTTTGCATTACCTCCTCCACATATTCCTTTGGCAGTGGCATCCCAGCAGTAACCTGTACAGAAAATGTGTTCAATGTTTTACTTCAATTAATACTTCCAACAACTCACACAAGCATGACCATTTATTATGACTCCTACAACTGCGTGAATGAAGAAGTGAGAATATGAATGAGTTATTGCTTGAGAATGTCATGTAAAATTACATATAAAAGCAACTGTGGTTTTTCCAATAAAGTCACTGACCTAATCATCTTGTTATTGAAATCATAAGGAAAACTCAAGCAAACTCACCGTTGGTCCTCCTCCGTGCATCTTCAGGGCTCGGATAGTAGCCACTAAAACAACCACATGTGGCCTTAGGCCTGAGTAGCGGCACTTGATGTTGAAGAATTTCTCCATGCCAATGTCAGCACCAAAACCAGCCTCGGTCACTGTTAGGGATAATTGGCAGAGGTTATAATTGGATAATTGGAGGTTTTGAGGTGAAGAGAAGAGTGTGGGGAATACAGAGTAACATCGATCATTTTAACAAAAACCAAAAGGTCTGAGCACATTACTCCCATTTTATCATCTCTTCACTGGCTCCCAGTAAAACAAAGAATTGATTTTAAAATACTTGTCATTGTTTTTAAATGTTTTAATGGTTTAACTCCTTCCTATGTTTGTGACATGCTCACTAAATACACATCACAGAGATCCATAAGATCATCATATAAAAGGTCTCCTCACTATACCAAGAATCAACTCTAAATCAGCTCATGGTGCCGTCAGTCATTATGGTCCTCCTCTCTGGAATTCTTTACCATATGAATTACGGTCTGCTACAACAGTGTCTTCTTTTAAAAGTAAATTAAAAACATATCTATTTTCACAAGCTTCTAGTTAGGTTTAAGTGTGTGGTGCGAGTTACTATTATCATTGTTATTATTTCCCTTTTAGAATAATGATAATAATAATACCTTCCTATTCTGTATGTTTTTTGTGCTCTATGTTTTATTTATGTAATATTTTCTTCTATGCTATTTTATATTTTGTTATCTATGATGTATTCTTGCTTTAAAGCACATTGAGTTTATGCTTGCCGTATGAAATGTGCTATATAAATAAAATGGACTTGACTTACTGCAAATTTGATATCTGCTATGTCACTTTTACAGTCAGCATGTACAGTATAAACAAACCATCTACAGCAGTAGCAGCAGTGCAGTCCTGGATCACTGATCAGGCACCAAAAAGTTTTATATATATATATATATATATATATATATATATTTTAATGGTAGCAGCTCCCATAAAGCCATTTTCTCAGCTCACTTACCCACAAAGCCCTCAGGTCCAACCAGCTTCAAAGCTATTTTATCGGCCAGGATGGAGGAGTTGCCATGGGCGATGTTGGCAAAGGGGCCCGCATGGACAAACACAGGGGTTCCCTGTGGATGTATGTGATACAAAACCCATAACTCAAGGCATTGTCATCTCCCTGGCATACACACAAGTTTGAATCACAAACAATTTAGCAAAAAAAATAAACAGAACCGCTTAAAAACCAACAACAGCAACCATCAGAACAACATTTGTAAAAAGACTGAACTGGAAGTTAGTGGTTATTTTTTCTTAAATTTTAAAGTTTAAATTCACATGTTCCTAAAAGATCTAAGTGCTACCATGCAACACTTTCTGGTTTGTAAATCTCTGTACAGATTAGTGTGTATGCTGCATGTCACCCACCTCTAAAGTCTGCATCAGGTTTGGCTTTATCGCATCTTTCATCAGCACAGTTAGAGCGCCACTCACACCCTGTAAAGCAAAACAGTAAATTATAGGAGCCTCGTTCCACATATACTTATATATAAGGTCAGGCTATGAAGAAGGCTACAGAACACTGACCATGTCCTCTGTGGTGATGGGCTGTCCGTTGCGGCTGGTGGCCACGACCATCTTGGCGAGACGCTGACGCATATCCTCCAGGCTGCTGGTGAGGGCCAGAACCGCCATGATTTCACTGGCCACCGTGATGTCGAACTGGGCCTGGAGGACAAAGGGAGCAGGGCACCGTAAATACATGTCTCCTTATCAATAACGCAGTCGAGTTAAGTAGTGTGGAGTATTTTTTATTTTGCTCTGTCTAGGCTTAACTTTGCAATCCAATTGTTATATCCACTATGTGCATAATCTGTATGTGATCATAGCTTCTATCTGAACTTCTATGTTGCATTGCTATTTGCTTTTTTGATCCTACCACTGGGGGGCACCAAAGTCAATCACTTTCTAATATTACACATAGAGACCTTTACTGAATGATAAATCACTTCTTTTCACCTCTCTTGTGTATCCCTTTTCAGTTGGAGACTGGCCGATGGTGATCTTCCTCAGGAATCGATCATTGGTATCCAACACTGAAGTGAAACACAAAGACCATATGAACATTAAATAAATTGTACATAAGGCTGGATCCAATATACAGCAGACATACTGAGGCACAAAACATCAAGAGTTTTGAGGACTAGCAGATGTTCATACCTCTCTGCCAGGTGACAGAGCCTGGGTCAATGTCCAGGCGGGCAAAGCGGGTGATCTCTTCTTCAGTCAGAGCGGAGGGATCCGTCTTCTCTATGCCCAGTCTCTACACATATACAGAAAACATTAATATTAAAAGGCACACTTTATCAATTATTATTATTTTTGGTGGGATTTTTGTGCTTTCATTTGATAGGACATTGGAGATAGACGGGAAATGACATGTCGAGTCAGTGACTTGCTGCTCAGTGCATCTGCGCCAATACGGTATGCGCCCTAACAACTCGGCTGTCGGGTCGCCCCTAAAGGCCCACTTTAACATGGACTGAGAGTACAGTCGAAACCTACAAGTCTGGGTTTAAAATCACTTACTTTCAGTCTGTTGATCTGGATGGGTGAAAACTTCCTTTGTCCTCCACTGAGCGGCACCAAGCGGTTGTACAGAGCCTACACAGAGAAAGACAATGGTTTCAATACATTAATTAACATTTTTAAAAAAAAGAAAGAAAGAAAACACACAACTGAAATAAAAGGTGAACCCACCTTGTCAGATTGTGTGGACTCGTGGAACATGCGGGCATCGATGGCAGCAGCCACCAAGTTGTTGGAAGCTGTGATGGCGTGAATGTCACCAGTGAGATGCAGGTTGAACTAAAATGAACAAATTTAATTAAATTCTATATTTTCTTTGTATTCTTATGCAATCAGCATGGTTTCTAACTTCAAACAGCATCGCAGTACCTCTTCCATTGGAATGACTTGAGAATATCCACCTCCTGCAGCACCACCTGCAGACAGAGGACAAAAGTACAGATTCATGAACCTGGATAACCTACCAGGTAACCTGCAAGCTCTTACTGAGTGAACATTATTCCAAAGTTCACCTTTAATGCCAAAGGTGGGTCCCTGAGAAGGTTGTCGGACACATGCAAACACATTGACGTTCATGTGGGCTCCCAGGGCCTGCACCAGGCCGATGGTGGTCGTGCTCTTTCCCTCACCCAGAGGGGTGGGTGTGATGCTACGGACAGAAAATATTGTTAGCACTGATCATATCTGCTGCACATTAATATGTGTAACTTTAAAAGCAAAAGTTTGACAGTTTTGGAATCATGCTTTTTTTGTCATCTGTTTATTATTACATACAAAAATTAAGGGAATTAATACCCCCCCCCCCCCGACATAAAACATAAAAAACAATAATGTGGTGAAACATGCAATAGTCCAGAGAAAAACAAACAGTACAGTAGTGCTGATAGCATACCCAGTGACCACCACATATTTGCCATCTGGTTGGCTCTGCAGGCGTTTGATGATATTCAGTTGGACCTTGGCCTTGGTCTTGCCATAGAGTTCCACCTCATCAGAAAGCAGGCCCACCTCTCTTGCTATACGGTCAATGTGCTTGGGCACACAAGAGCGAGAGATGACAATGTCACTGTTGGAGTGACAAAGACAACACACAAAATCTGAGCAAAAGGAAGAAACAGCAAGGACTTGAAGACAAAGAGCACATTCAGAGTTTTCTACGGGCTCCTCTTTCATGTGGTTTATTGAATTTAACAAACAGTTCAGCCCTTCAGTGACAATTAAAGAAACACATGACTAAGAAGAGGTGAGGTGAGGACACACACCTTGGCACGGGCTTCTGCAGGTTGAGTTTGGTGTAAGAAATGCTCCACTTCCCTGGTTGATGTCCCTCCAGGAAGCGCTTTGCACTCAGCACTGTGTTCTGTACACACACATACACAGGGTCAATCATTCAACATGTGAATTAAGGAAATTTTAAACAATGCAATTTCAATTATTTTAACCTTACATCCTGTGTTCTCACAACATAAATGAAAATAAGAAAATCTAAGATCATTTAGCTGCAATAAAAATGATCTAATCGTGTATTAAAATGATAAGAGGCACTTGAAAGATAAGGCTGGTTGAATAAATACTATAACATATACAAAAGCACCAGACAATTTAAGGAAATTCAGCTTTAATTAATGGCCACATAGCGTTTATTTCAAGATTAACTCTCCAAATGAACCTTACCGCCATCAGCATGGCGACAGTCATGGGTCCTACACCGCCAGGCACAGGGGTGATGAAGCCAGCCTGCTCCCGAGCTGAGGCGTAGTGGACGTCACCCACCACCCGCTTCCCACTGGCTTTAGTCTCATCTGAAAGAGACAGAGAGAAGCGTTAAATAAATACCACACGATTACCACCAGCTTCTACTGATTCACTTAAAGAAAACTCCACGGTGCCATGACTCAAGCAGAAGAAAAAAAGAAAAGCCTCAGAAATAGTCAGACCTGGGATGTGGTTGATGCCACAGTCGATGACCACCGCTCCCTTCTTGATCCACTCTCCTTTCACCATCTCTGCTTTACCGATGCCGACAACTAAGATGTCTGCCTTTCCCACCTGGACATGAACAGTGATGGACACGGATGAATCAATGCATAAATTAACAAGATAAAATCATGTGCAACCCTGATTCTGGCTGTTGGTTATTATACAATTTCTTTTTAACTAAAGTCTAACTGATGCTCTGCTAGCACTGCTGTGAGACACACAACCACTGATGGGTATTATGATGATATATGGGACTGTTCCTCTAGGTGGGGTGAAGGTAATGCTGTTGTACCTCTCCAGCGAGATCAGCAGTTTTAGAGTGGCAGGTGGTGACGGTGGCGTGGCTCCACAGCAGCAGGTCATGCATTGGCGCACCCACAATCTTACTGCGACCGATCACTACTGCTCTCTTCCCTGCCACAGACACACCTGCAGGGAAGCATTTAAGCCATTGATTCATTCAGACCATGTGCAATTCTTGTTATTTCTTTTAGGGTGTTATTTTCTGAATTTACCAGTCCGTCTGATCAGCTCCATGCAGCCATTTGGTGTGCAGGGGATGAAGCAGTCGCCCAGGTCCCCGCGAGACAGCTTCCCTGCATTTATGCTGGTTAGCCTGCAAATGGACCGAAACACACAAGAAAACATTAAATATCATAAACTAACAATGTCTACAGATCTAAAGGTATCCAAGCTACAAAACACACCACCTTGTTCTAAATAGATAGAAAAAAATCTTTAAAGATGATCTTTAGTTTACGTGTGCTCTCACCCGTCAACATCCTTCTCTGGGGCCACGGCGTTGGTGACCTTCTCTGTGTCGATCTTGTGAACTGAGCCTAAGGGCAGCTGCACGATGAGGCCGTGGACAGACGAGTTCTCATTCACCTCTGTGATACTGTGAAGAATCTACAGAGAGAAAGATTCCTTTACACTCCCTGAGCTGTATTAAGCACTAAAACAAAATCAGGGGATGGATGTTTAACTGTATAAACCTGTCCTCACCTCCTCTTCTGTTGCCGTCTTGGGAAGTCTCATATGTGTGGCATGAATTCCAATCTGCATTAAAAAGAGAGTTTAAGCCTAAAGCTGGGATTGATTGCTACAACGTACAGCACAATTATAGTTTACATATTGCATGTAAATGTCTTGTATACCAAAAAATAATCTTGTTACCTCTGCTGCTGCCTTCAACTTCATGCTGATGTACAAATTTGAATCATCACGGTCTCCAACCTGCAAAAATGTGTGGCATTACTTTGCCTGCCTGTATGAAGGAACAGGCCTTCTGCCATATAGATGGAGCAATGACCCATGATTAATCCCATCATGCACTTACCTGTAAGACCACCAGACCAGGTCTGAAGTTGGGGTCTTGAAGCTTCATCTGCTCCACATCCTTCTTCAGACGCTCCCTCACCTGCCTGAGAACACAAGACAATGGAATAAAACTTTACCGAGTTGTTTATCTCTGTGGATGCAGTATTATAAAAGGGAAGGGTTAGGACCGCATAGCACTAAAGCCACAAACATAAACCCATTTCCTTTCCTTCCAATGGTACACTTCAAGAGACGTGTGTTATCTTCGCCTTTGCTTTGTCTTTATTCTTTTAATGGCCTGGAGGCCGGGACACATTCCAATACTTTGTCTCAGCTGTGGCTTATCACATCACTCAACACAAAGTCAACTGAACCAATCAAAGGCAAAACCAGACAACAGTGATACAAAGTTAATTGGACTTAAGGAATTAATTCATAGGAATTATAATCATTTTAAGATCTGTCATGTCTGTCAACCCTTTGAATACTATTCATACAATAAATCACACTACTAATCTGATTTATTAATCTCATCCACTGGATGAGGATGAGAACAGAGTCACACAGAAAGCTCTAATGATAGACTGACCTATGGGCATCACATGAACTTCATTTGCAGAGATGATGAAATGCACTATGTGAGTGATTATAAATGTGTGACACAATGGAGTGACACCAATTTGAACTTCCTTTTAAGTAATGTTTTTGCCCCAGTGACCTTTCAAGGAATTGTGTTTTATACTCAAACTGTTTTTTTGTCCAAAATAACCATAGTATGTCCAGTGATAACCTTGATCAAAACAGAGGACGATCGTAATGTCTTCATAATTTTGTTTTTTTAGGTACATTATTTTCCACACAACCTGCACCATGTTGCTTTTTATTTATTCGCTCAGGAGAAAATAGAAATCCCAGATGTCATAAAACCAATCCTAGCATATTGTATCATAGTAAGAATCCTTATCACAATGATAGCTGATAAAACAATTCCTGGTCACTGATCAACCAGTGCCATTATCCTCCAAACTACACTCCTGAAAGAAAGAGCCAGTTTCAGTCAATGTAGGTCACATGTCCATCATAATTAATAGTACGTCAGTTTTTGTCCAGCTACAGAGAGGCTGTACACACAATTTGTGTTGCATAAAATAATTTAACTAACGAGTACTGTGAGGGGCAGCTAACAGGGTACGGGCTGTCATGTCTTGTGACAAGCACATGCAACTACATGTCCAGCACTTTTCAAGTGAGGGGGCAGTTTTGTCTCTCAGGCAAATATATCTGGACCTTCCAAACCTTTTGTTAATAGGCAATAAACAGTTAGGATTTATTCAAACTTTGAACTATAAAAAACACAAGGAAACGATTTGCAAATTGAACTGAAATATTTAAAAGGGAGTCAAATGAAGAGTTGTAACTAAAAAGGTTAGTTTGGGGTTTCTGAGTTTCACAAGTTTATGTCAGGCTCACCATTTGATGAGGTCCCTGGACCTACAGGGCAAAGATCATTTCACAACCCCACACACAGCTTCTTACATAATACTGCAGGTTTTACAATCATTCATTCCACTGTTTTCAATTAACCAACTTTATGGATTACCACCAATTTACAACTTTGACTATCATAAATCAGTCAACACATTTAGGCTGAGCTACATACCTGTCAGCAAACAAGTCTCCCATGCAGCTTGAGAAAGAGTCCACTGTGATTTCTCAGCTGGTTTTCCACAAATATCAGGGAAAACTGCTGGCACACTTCATTCACGTGGCCAGCACCATGTACAACCATATCAAACTACATTATGAAATTATTTTCTTTCGTCAACTCGGACAAGACCAGTTTCTTGAAATATAAAACCTGCATTTATAGTTGGATTAAGCACGGGAGTTGTTCATGACTCATGCAACGTAAATTTTTAAGTTAATGTAACCCAGGTGGCTAGTTAGCTGCGTAGTTAGCCACTACAAAGACACGTTTCGTTACACCTATTGGGTTGCATGCATAAACGTGCAGGATAAATTTTGATACTTACGCTGAAACCTCTTTCCCACTTATGATTTGAGCAGACATCTTCTGACCCTTGAAGTCTGTGCTCTGAGTTGCTGGTGTCTCCTGCACACTGTACGCCTGACAAAAAGAGGAGCACGGAGACTGCTTCCAAAAACTAAAGTTTTTTCTAAAAACGTTATAAATGTATTTGGTGCGCAGGCTTCATTCAAAAGTGCAGCACTAACACTGAAAATCAGCGTATTAACTTTTAGGAATAGCGTCTGACCTAGAATGTGGCCCCGCCAGTGGAGATGACAGCAGAGGGGGCGGGTCTATCTGCACACGATCAAGTCTGGGAGCCAATCATATATGTTTTTTAAAACACTAGAAGAAGCCGTTGACCAATAGCATTCCCGGATCTGCTACACCACCCACACAGGGGTAGAAGAATGGGCGGGACGCGATGGGACGTAATTACGCCAAGAATCAGCAGAGGGCAGCACGATATTTACACACCCCTTTGATTATCCGTCAAAAAGAAAAACCACAGCAGTGTTTATATGGGCCCAACTTGACGTTGTTTGGATCCATGCGAAGGTGTCATCTTCAAGACATTCATCAGAAAGTGCTAGAAAATATTATCCCCACTTATCTGGCTTTTAGTGCGATGCAAGACATGAAGAAATACGGAGAGCTATGGAGAGTAGATTCTGTGTTTTGAACGACACCGAAGACTTCCAAACGCGAATTTCAAACACTGAGAACAATCTCCACTTCGAAAGGTAAGTTGATAGCTGCTGCTTATTTGTTAAACTAGCGGGCTTTTGGGCTGTGTCTCTTCCCTGGAGGATGCCTGAACTCATTACTGCGTGGCTTGTTTTGTTACTGTAAGCTAACTCAACGTTACGTGTAGCTATGTGCATAGTGTGTGTTTACCTTATTACCAAAACTGCCGTCCTTCAGAAGGTTCTGTGCACACATCCATCGGTCCTACGAACTAAACCTCACCCACGTTCAAACCCCCTCTGTGTAATCTTCCGCTAATTCACATGCATAACGTTTCTTTAGGTCTAAGACACTGTTTGAGGAAATCCGTGCCTCCATCAACAACAATGACGAAGAGGACCGCTCCTTCTGGAGGCCTGTGCTCCCGTGGGGTGGCGTCTTTACCATTAAGGCAGGGCGGAAGGCCATATCATGCACCCCCCTATACGTCAAAATCAACTTAAAAAACACCTGTACTATTGATGGCTTCCTCATGATCCTGTATGTGATCCTGCGGGACAACCAGGGGTTTCCCAGGGAGGTGGCCGTCTGCCTGGGCAAGCAGTTTGTGGAGTATTTCCTCTACCTGATGGACTCCTGTGATTACACCACAGTGAAGATGCTGTGGATCTGGGACAGGATGTCCAAAAGACAGTACCGCTCAGAGATCCACCAGGCTGCCCTGGAGATTGACCTGTTTGGTAATGAGCATGAGAACTTCACTGAGAACCTGGAGAACCTCATGTCCACCATGCAGGAGAGCCTGTGCACCAACTGGAGCTGTCCAGCCCGCTTCCAGGAATTCATCAAGATCACAATCAACATCAGGTATACTGCACACAGGCAGTATAATATCCTGATGCTACAAAATGAACTTAAGGCAACTTTTCCCTGTTTTCATTCTCTCAACATTAGCAAAGATTCTGAGTCACCATCTGCTGTATTTTCTAGTATATTTCAGTTTTCTTCTGTATCAATTGTGCAAAATATCAAATAATCCTCAAATAGAGCTCAGCCTGTCCCCTGTCACTGTTGTAAATACTACGACTACAAATATTACTGCATACAGTATAGTTCAGGTCTGTCAACCTTTTGAGAGTGTTTCATTTTCACCCACTGACATACTAAACTTTCATATTCTCCACCTGGGTGCATGCATTGCTGCTTTACCTACCTTTAATTGTGTTTGAAAGAGGTATTTTTCCTTTCTCTCCATTTTTCCTATCACAAATTAGGTGAAATCCTAATTAACGGAGTGTTGATTGATGGTTAACACAATTTTCATTTACTACAATTTCACTCTCACATTGTTCCTGCAGCCCTCCTCATGAGCTGCCTCACAGAGACCCTATTCAGTCGGCTGTGGACGAGTTCTTCTGCCCCAAGCTCCTACTCTGCTCAGAACTGGGGTGAGACATAGGGAAGATGTTCCTCATCCTCTAATTCAGTCCAGTCTTATTCCACTTCCTTGGCAAATTGATTATCTTTTGTGACAGGTGTGATGGTCTGAGGGAGTTCTCTCAGAGGGTCTTCTGCCATGGACCACCACCTTTTGTCATTCTCAACATGCAGCAGTGGAAGTCAGAGGAGCTGTCCTACGTTCCTTACCACCTGGCTCTCTGTCAGCATCGGTATAAAACTTACACAGTGTGTTTCCACTGGCTCAATGCACAGTAGCATGTTTTGGCCACACTGTGGTGCAAGCCACTATCATATGGATTTCCATTCCACTTACCTGCAGGATTACAGCTTTGGCACAGAGGCATGTCTCCAGTATTTAGGAAGAGATATAAAAACAATTTAAGAGTCATAAGAGGGAGGTAAACAACAATAGTAGATGGTCATTAAATTAGATCAAAGGAAAATATTTTAGTGTTAGTAAGTCTAATAGCCCTGCTGCATGGTTTTCATCTACATCAAAGTACAGCTATGATGGGGTTCCTATGTACTTGAGAGCATAAATATAATCATCCAACATGATCAGTAGGATATGAAAAGTCATAAACAGCCAACAAAGGAAACAAGGGAGACAAAACTGTGTGGAGTCTAAGCAATACAAGATGAAGGCAGGATGACTTTCTCTATATCAGTAAAGGAAAACAAAGCTAATTTTAGAAATATTAATCAGTTGAAAGACACAATATTTAAAAAAAAAAAAAAAAAAAAAAAAAAAAAAAAAAAAAAAAAATTTATGTAAGATTCTAGGACCCAGCACTCAATGACAAATAGCTGTCATTAAATCCCCATCTTTCAATTTAATGTTTTTTATGTATTTTTATTTATTTATCTAAGCTCTGATACACCTTTGTCCCTGGACCAAAGAGAAAAAAAAACATTGTTTACTCCCACCACTCTGGATTACTTCCTGGCCAGAATAATGACAAGAACTCTTTTCTTCGCAGGTATTTACTAGAGGGCGCCACACTCTTCAACAAGGAGGAGCATCACTACTCTGCAGCCTTCCAGATAGACGGCTGCTGGATGCACTATGACGGGTTGAGGAGCGACAATCTGATCCTGTTACACAAGCCACCAGAGCTCCTGCTGCTGTCCTCTCTGGTCTACATCCGCGCCTCCGACAAGTGAACTCATCAAGTGGACATACAGATGATGAGCAGGAGTCGCACGAAGCACAAGATTGAAAGCATTCATCCGCCCTGCCTCTGATTGTGTTGCCATGACCCCATGGATAGCATTACATTACTGCAACTATGTTCCTCTACTTATCACATTACTCAAATTTTTTATGAATTCCTGTCAGCATTTACTTCCTGTTTGCTGTGCGGGTGCTGAATGACACATGCTCCATGTCACCCGAATACTCGCAGAAAGCTTACTGTGCAAAATGAAAATGACTTATTTTTAGGCATGCTTGGAATCCAAGAATATAATGGACTATAATAGTTCTGGGTTGATATGCATAAATGATCATATCTGTGAATAATGCACACAGTATGCATTACCTTCCACACAGAGGAGACTGATATGATTTAAAAATGGCATGGTTGTTAGATGGATTACACTTTGAGGGTGCATTTTCCGATGACATTGACTGTATCCATTTAACTTTACATTTATGCATATCAGCCCTTTCCTAAAATTGAATTGGTGCTTTTTTTCTATGTACATTGTTGTGTGAGGGTAGAGGGGGAGGAACCAAACATGTCAGGTCAACTTGTTTTTTTCTTACCATGTTCAAATGAGTGAATGTTAAAATACAAATTTCTTAAATCATATAAATGTTGAGGATTTAAATATTACCTGTTTGGCTTCCAGGCCACTAAGCTGGCAACATGTTCATACTGATGAATTGAATTCAAGCATTTTAACACTAGCTCTTCACACACTGCAGTCTCCAACACAGAAAATAAGTACATTTTCATGTTATCTTACTTTGTAATTTTCAAAGATTTACTGGTATCACACAGTGCCTCTGCCAAGGAAAGTTTGTATATGTGAATCCTGTTGAGCATAAATCCTTAATCAAAGTTAGTTTTTGATGGCTGTTTTTATATGCAGCCACAGTCTTTAAAATGCAAATACAAATATTTTTGGCATACACGTGTATTGATTTATTTTGTTGCATGTATGAATAGCATGGGTGGATATAACAAGAGCCACATAAAAGCAGACTACCTTTTAAGGCAGGCATTTATTTTAAACTGGGTACAACTGCACCACACAAACAGACTAAAATGTATGTAAAATGTCTTCAATCAAAACATGATCAAATGTGAAAAGCTACTGTTTCTACACCTAAGGTTATCTTGTACTTCCAGTATTAATCCACAGGATATAAAATTCAAGATCATCACCTTACTCCAGACACACGATGGGAAATGTAAAAGAAGCAGAGTGGTCATTTGGCTAACATTGACATCAGTTTCAAAGGATTTTTCTTTCAGACACAAACATTAGAGTGGCAGGCCATTGCAGACCAGGTGTTAGTCGTCCATCTGCTCTCTTTGAACAAGCACTTTGGTGAGAGTGGTGGCAAAAGCATGACATTGGTTAGGCCATAATAAAAACGCGTACAAACTCAATGTTAACATCCCTTCCTTTTGCAGATTCACGTTTGCAGATTTTCATCAGCCTCTCGCCAAAACTCAGTAAAGAAAGAAGTAGTTAGTATACACCTCAGAAATCATGACATTATAAATGACATTGATACTAGATGAATCATGGCGGCAGCACATAATTACGCCTGCGTGATTTGTGCTGTGGCTATGGTAAAGTGACTTAACAAAATCTATTACAATAGACAGAAAACAGAAATCAGGTTACAGAAACAAAACAGTACAAATTATAAATACAAAAAAAAACTCATTCACATCTTTCTAAAATAAAATTACATTTGCAGGAATACAGATTGGGTTGCTTATGTGTTACCCTTTCAGAACAAACCAGAAATCCAAAGGAAAGTACTCTATATGGCGATGCAAACAATCGGCAACAAACTAAAAGTTTCACCAGTGACACCCTGACCCAGATGCAAGGCAAATGTCATTAAAGTTCTCATCTAACACATCAGGTTTAGAGTACAAGAGCAAAGTGGAAGAGCACGTCCTGTCTAGTGTTTACAAGACTTCTATGTGGTGAAAAGCGTCAGAATTTGTTTTAAAAAGGTGTACAAATCAATTTGGCCACTAACAAATAAAATTGTGAGCCATCTAATAGAATCTGCCTAGATAAATATATGCCTTGAAAAAATGAACCCGCATGCACAACAAAAATGACAACACAAGATGTCTGGTAGGATGAGGCAAAGTCAGTGGTACCATTTGATGTTTCATTAGACATCCACATTACCAGCCAACAGCGTGAATCAAGAGACATGCCATGTGGGGTTCTGTTACAGCAATATGAAATGCCTTGGCTTTTTAAAGACACAAACACAAAACATAATTCTTACACACAGGGAACAGAAGTCTTATTGCATTACCTAAATGCCATTAGCCTAAATTAAAACATATGTACAAATTACACAATGTATCAAATAGTTTGGTAAGTGCAATGCAGAGCTTGGTTAAAGTTTCCACGTCTGTGCAAACAACAGTGCACAAAGCAACTCAAACTAGACTTGAACATGAACAGTGACTCAACAAGACACACCGCACCTAGCCTTCTCCTAGTTTAGTGCCCCCTCTATTGCTGTGCATTGCTTGACCTGTCTGTCAGTCGAGCCCAAGTCTGCACAGAGTGTCACCCTCAGCCAGCCTGGGGTCAAACACACCCAGGGGAGCACTCAGAGTCTGCTAGTCTGGTTTCTCTCCCAGGACACAGGACTGGTGACAGTTGACAACTTGGCCTGAGTTGGCTAGTACAGCCCTTGGTGCTTTATCATCCACCTCCATATGACAGTATGGAAGAATATAATGCTAATACATTAGCAATAAGGACGAGAAGAAAGTGTTTCAATTGTGGCACACGAGGGACAGAGTTTCTAGTGTTACGGGTGGGACGAAGGGGAAAAAAAAAAAAAGGTCCATGTGTTGGCACTTTACATGAAGCTGTGAACAAATTACTTCAAACCGGAATTTGCAAGCGAGACCTTGGCCACATGAGGATCACGTTTGGTGGCGGGTTGGCGAGCGCAAAGACCAGGTGTCAGACGCAATCATAGGCAGAAGAGTCTTGTTCGTAGTTAAGAGAGTGTACTGTTGTTGTACTGGAAAACAGGCACTGAGACAACGGCAAAGCATGCTCATATCCTGCACCAGGGACGTTGTGAAGTAAAAGAAACGTGAACCTTATCTTAAATACTAAAAAAAAAAAAAAAAATCAAACATAGTGCCAATCGTTTTTTAGAGTTTTAGGAAATTATGAGGACAGAAGTTTGTGGTTGTCCAACCACAGGCTTCCCTTTCAGTAATACTTTATGTTTTATTGCATGGTTGGGGGCAACTTAGATTTTACACATCTAAATGCACATAAATCAAATGATGAACCATCTAACGTAGTAATGTAGCAGAGGCCGAACAGAGGTTGACCTAAATGTGTGAGGCAACACAGACAAACAGCTGAATCCTGAATCCTAAATATAGCACCAGTTGGTATTGTGTACAGACCAAAGGGTGAAAAGAGGGCCAAGGTCGATTTCAACTATTGTGAAGAGTAGCAAGTGCATGACCTGACCTTAGGAAGATGTAACAGAAGCTAGAACATTGCGATTTTTTAAATGGCTCCAAGGATGAAGCAGAGACTAGTGGCAAACGCTCTCAAGAGAATTCATCATTCATCTCTACATTGACCCTTGGAATTGAACTACACACATTCGCTCACACACTAGTGACCCAGTGCAGAAAAAACATTTACAGGCAATGCACTAGAGGATATATTCATATCTATATATTTCATTTAGACCATTTACAAGAGAGAAAAAGGCAGCCCTTTTTGAGAAAATATAAAGATTCCAACTTTTCTCTGTTTTGTGAAGCACTGATTTTGATGCAGAACTCCTGTGTCGCCGAGCCCGAGCATCAGTTCTGCACGCAAACACGTAACAAAACAAACAATCCTATCTGACATGCACGTACCCCTTGAGCATACACACAGACATACACACTACATGGCCAACAACCACATATTCATACAAATACACAAGCAAACTGCGGTGTTCTACAAAATTTTGAACACATGGTTCCGGTTGCAGCAAGGAAATTAAAAAAAGATTTAAGTGTTAAACATAATTAATGGCATGAAAGAAAACAAAACAAATGTCTGCTAACATAACAGAGAGTTTTGAAATAAAAGTGACAAGATTTCTCCCACAATCCTCTGGGAAATGGCTCAGAGTCCTCATTGTGGTCCAGCAGCAGTAGAGCGGTCGTCTCCTTGTGCCCGTGACAACAGACGTCCAATCATCTTCCTTTCTTCTCCGCACAACTTTGTAACTCTTCATCTCTGCAGCCATGTCTGTAATCCCCCTCTAGCCAGCCAGCTAACCCGGCACATCCATCCACCCAGCAGGCTCTCTCTCCTCTGGTGTTCCCATTGGTGTGCAGCGCTCCTCTGCACCTGGAGGATGAATGTGGGGAAGGAGGAGGAGACAACAAAAAAGAAAAGTCTTTGTGTCTAAGTTCTCTTATTGGGTCCTAGCTGGCTGGGCCATGGGTCAAAGGGCAGTCAGACCAAAGTTACAACGGCAGTACATCATGCCGCTCGAGTCCAACCAGCTGTCTGAGATGGGGTCATAGCGTTGGACAGTGTTCAGGTAGGACGAACCAGAGTGACCTCCCACCACATAGAGGTAGTTGTCCACGATGGCAGAGCCCACACCTGCAAGATAATGACGTCAGTCACAGGCATCACTCGCCATTTTCTGGATGCAATAATCACAATAGGTTCAAAAATGATCTACAATGTATCCTACAAAGAGGGGGTTTGATTAAATTACAAATTTTACAAGTACGACATAAACTCACCTGTGCGTGGTTCGTTCATTGGCCGACAGGCTGTCCACTGATTCTGGTGCGGATCATACCTCTCAATGCTGGACAGGTGCGACACTCCATTGTGTCCACCCACCACAAATATGAAGCCGAGCATGACGCCCACTCCAAAGTTGATCCTCTTATCTGCCATGGGAGCTACCATTTCCCAGGCATCCTTGCTGGGGTCGTACCGCTCCACGCTGTGCAAAACAGACGCAGCAACATTAACAAAAAGTGTGCATGGTTTAAAAAAAGGGTCAGTTCACCCAAATAACAAATATCACTGACAGCTAGCGGTAGCAAGCCATGCAGGCAGTTTTGGTTTTATGTCCCTTGTTTTTGAAGTGCGTGATTCTGAAGTTTTTCTGGCAGCACACCTTATGACTGACAAGCTGTACAGTACATGACTTTAATGTGCCTTGAACACACCAACAAGAGTTTTCAAACAGTCCCCACTCACAGCTGCATTACCACATGGCAAAAACACAGGCCATTAAATCATATAACGTTTCAATTTTTTAACACTAAGTGTATGTGCTTTGCATACCAGTATTATTATGTGTCATGAACCTGCATCCATCAGATAAGAAACTGTTAACCTGTTAACCATTAACTTTAACTGTAAAGATATTTGTTGCTAATTAAATGTTATTCAGTCCAAATGTAAACCGATATATTTCACAGCTTCCTGCAATTCCTTAACAGATCCCCGATTTAATGCTGTAACAACTACTTATCAGTCAAGTTTCTAGTCTCTACAAGCAAATACTGAAAGTATACTGAAACAACAGCTGTCTGGAAAACATAAAAGCATGTGGAATGCTTCAGAAAATTGTCAGATATATATATATATACACATGTATAAAACTCTGTGTACACAGAATCCTGTGTTACATGCACATTTAATTCAGCACTATAGTACATAAAACTAGCAATATTTAAGACTTATGTCAAGCCACACACTCACACACACACACACCCTGACTGCCAATCTGGGATTGTTTTGCGGTGTGCAAGGACATATAGGCCACTGGGGGAAGAAAAAAATACTCCCCAAAGATTCTTTGTCCAAATGCATTCTCCTAAGGGGTTTTCAGGAGTCAAGGAAACAAGCAACAGAGACACTGCTCTCCAAAGATCCACAGCAACAACAGAGGTCTAACTAGCAGCAAACAGTCAGGCACCCTCTGAATGAAACTTCAGCAACCACTTCTCCTCTGAATCCTCTTCATTCATTAACAGGTTCCTGGCCATTTTCTCAGCAACACTTGACATCCTTCACTTGATTGTCAGTTCTATTAAATAACTAACAAGACCTTGAGAGAGAAAGTCAGGTTAGGAGGTCTAAAAGGGCTAGAAGCTTTTTACTGGGATCAAAAGGCTATTTTAAAAAAGGTGTTGTAAAGCACCACAACCTTATGTTACTGATGTCAAATGTCATCTGTAGGAACAAAGAAAGGTTAGCTGCATGTTTTGAAAATTCGGTGGAAGAGGTTAGACTTGAAGGAAAAGAGATGCATCATAACATACATAGAAAGAAACGGAGATGCTACAGAGAGAATGGTTTTCAGCGTTGTTAATTATTTGGCAATATACTTAACATACAGTGATTTAACCTCATGTAACCTACCCATTAAATTTACTGCAGTCAAAATTCTACAGGGCATGCAAGATTTTGCTGTCTACAATTTATACATAAAGGTTTTTGCAAATTCCTACTTTCATACAAGTTCATTTAACTCCTAATATTTGTTAGAAGAACTTATACAGAACATGTGTACTGTATATTTCTAAAAACCCACTAGCAGGCAACATGTGTGTGAACAGGTACAACAACAAATACAACCATTCTCATTGCTATTACCTGTTCATGTGGGCTGGGCCATAGCCTCCAATAGCGTACACCATGCCATCCAGCACAGCTGTGGCAAAGCAGCTGCGGGACTTTGTCATCGGTGCCACTGGCTGCCACTCCTTCAACTTGGGGACATATTTCTCCACTGACTGGAGGTAATACTGGCCATCATAGCCTCCCAGGGCATACAGCTCTCCAGCCAGGACCACCACCCCTAGAGTGCTGCGGCACTCAGCCATACGCTCCACCGAGGACCAGGTGTTGCTTTCAGGGTCCCAGCTCTCCACTGTGCTCTCGTGTCTCCGATAGCTAATGCCCTGTCTCATGTGTGTGGCGATGCCTCCCACCACGTACACCTTGTGGTCCAGCACTGCTACACCAAACTCATAACGTGGCACACTGAGAGGGGCTAGTCCTATCCACGAATCTGTCTGAGGGAAATACATCTCCATGCTGCAAGAGAAAGGCAGATATCAATCGATGATTAAACACAAAACATAATGGCATAAAAGGCATAGATAATACAGCTTAAAATTATTATCTAGGCATTGTCATCATTACCTTTCTAAAGTGGCAAACAGTCCAGCCTTGCCTCCGACTGCAAGCAGCACCTTCGGAGCACACCTGGGCCGTGCCGACAACACAGTCTGATAGGAAAGTCGGTGCTCAGGCATAAAATGATATTTGAGGGCTTCATTGAGCAGGTGCTTGCATGCATGGTCATCTCGTATAAGGTGGTTGGCTTCATATAGGCGAGTGAGGAATTTGACGCTGAGGAGTGGAAGGCGAACACAGTGCAGCAGCTGAGCCAGATGCTGCTGTCTCTCAGTTACATCATATTTGATCCACGATTCCAGGGCGTAAAATACAGTCTCCTCTGTGACCACCTTAAGGCAATCATTGGACACAATTTCATCCAGCTCAGCCCTTGTCAGTTCAAAAAACTCCTCTGTCTGACAAACTTCCTCAAAGTTCTCACAGATGAACTTGGTTGCAGCCAGACACAGATCATGGCAGCCATATGTCTCTGCAAAACGGGAGATGCCTATACAGTTCCCAGCATCCAGCTGACTCTCTAAGAAGGAGCAGCACTCCTTAAGTACTAGCTTAACCTGGAGTAAGTTGGCAGCTGGTAGCAGAGATTCGACTGTTTCCTGGGAGATAAACACTGTGCCAGTGTAGGCATACTCAACGATGGCCTGGAAGAGAAAGAAAAATGCGTCACATAAACAAAAAACACATTTCAGCAGTTAAATTAGTGCAGTTACTGGCTGCTGGCTCCAAGCATACCTGCAAGGCAGTCTCATCGATGCACTGGAATTCCACCTCAGAGGTCTCCTTTTCTGACAGGTTACCCGTGAACATGGCCTTGAAGTAAGGACTGATGCTGGCCAGCACTACTTTGTGGGCATGGATCTTGGCATCACCCACACGTAGGACAATGTCACATAGTTCGTGATCCTGCCGCAAGAGCTGGAGGCCTTGCAGCAGCTGCTCTGAGTGAGGCCGTGTCAGACTGGCAAACATATAGGACTGGTCCTGCTGGTCCATCTGAGAGCAGAAATCCACACATCAGTGCAATGTTGACATAGTGCAAAGTGTACTGATTCAGTGTTATCCTTTGATTAACTGACATGTGACTAACAACCAATGGTGATACTGTAAATCCTAGAAATTAACCAGATGTCATCTTGTCCATCAGACTACAAGCCCAAAAGGCAAGTACACATAGGCCTGTGCAACATGACGTAATTACAGCACGCGTCGGAAACATGCCTGAACAGTATGATGCATACTGGGATGTTTTGAAGTAATACAGCAGTCATTACGACGCGTTCTGTTAGCGGTCTTCTGCGAGGCAAGCTGAAGAAGCATGATCTTTTAATCCAATGCTAAGACTGCTTAAAGTTAACCAACCGTACTGGCTAGAAAGCATACATATTTCAGGTTAACTCCAAGACAACCGCCTAAATGCTGTTGTGCATTCATGCTTCATGACATCTAGTAACGATAACGTTAAATGATAGTTTGTTGACTAGGGCCTTGGCTTGATTTCTGTACGAACATGGCCAGATCAAAACTCGCTAGCAAACCTCTTAGCTTCGCATCAGCAGACAGCTAGTACGCTAACACACTTTCAAACCCACCAAAAGCTTGTTTTTGCAGACACACATTTCCACGGATATCATATGTATATTAACATCAACATTCATTTCACCATCGTATTGTAAACAATTTTGGACTCCGGCAAATACACAGTGCCAATATCTCTGTTTCATTGCACTGCAGTCAGCGCAGGTTAGCTGCTAAAAATAAACACGGTTACTGTGGCTAGCTGCATCATTGATTGATATACAGTAACATGGCTGACAGATACGAAACGTGACGTTATAGCTAGCTGCCAGATAACATTTTCATTACGTCAAATCAAAGAGAACAAACCTGTAACCTATAGTCCGTCTCGTGTGCCGCTGTAACGTTAATGACAGATTTTGCAGTGGCGGAGTTCAGCGGCGGCGAGTGGGGACCCCGGGCGGCTATCAGCAAAACAACCTACTGCCAACCTAGCCTCAAAGCTACCGATGAGCTCTTATACCAGCTATCACAGCAGCACACCCACTTCCGCTATTTTCAAAATAAAATGATATTCACAAATGTTTACAAGGGACAGCCGTGTTCATTTTCGCAAGCATGAAGCCAAAAGTGTTATAATGCATAAAGTGAGGAAATAAAAACATTAACCCAGAGACCGCTCTCATAATAACAAAGAACACACAAACATTAGAGTCTGTCTCTTATAAACATGGTTCCTAAAGAAAATTATTTTATATTATTATTTAAAAAATAATGTAAAAACTCAAATTTATTTGTAAACAATTCAAAATATAGAATAAAACATATAATATAAAAAGTCCTGCATTACTTAAGTAGACTGCCATTAATTATTACTGATGCATTCATGTGTAACCACAATTTTACTGTTGCAGCCGTTTTGAGAATAAGTTGCATAAATTGAATGTAAAATGTATAATAACTATTTATAGAAACAACATGGATGCAGTACAGCATTACCACTCTAACTCTATGTTTTTGTTTGTTTTTGTTTTGTTTGTTGTGTTCACACACACACACACGCGCGCACACACACACACACACACACACACACAAAAACAAAACCATAGAGTTACAGTGGTGATGCACCCACCCATGTTATTACTATAAATTGTTATTTTAATTTGTTTTATATAACAATAGAACATTGATAACACCTATTATAAGGAACAATGAAAGTAAGTATATTTACTCAAAAGCACTGATGCACGTGCACTAATGAACAATAAAGATGTGCATGTTACATGTAGTCTAAGTCCTGTTATATTTTAATTTCTGGACCATGTCTCATTCACTTTTCATCCCAGTTTAGGCTGCAGCTCTGTGATGATGATGAAGATGATGATGATGATGATGATGATGATGATGATGATGATGATGCCGCCTGGAGGAGCCTGGAGGAGCCTGGAACTCGCGTCACCATGGAAGCGCTCAGTTTGCGACATGTATTCGCCATTTTGCTGCCTCGGTGTGTGTCTATCCGTGTGTGTATGCGGGCTCCTCTCGATGTGAATACCCCTTTAGCTCGCAAACACTCAACACTCCGTGTACCAGCTTAAACAACCCGTGGAAATGTCTGCACTTAAAGAATCGTAGCTGCCGCAGTATGACATGGAAATCTGGACGACGTAACATTAGATAGTCTCGCCGAGCGTCAACGAAAAGGACCAGGAGAAATGCAAGGTCTGTTTTCCTGCTGTTTTTCTAACTTTGCTAGCCCAGTCAGCCACTAACCACTGACACAATTAGCGGAGTAGCGAGATAGCTTAACACCGTTTGAGCAGTGTTGCACTTAGCAAAGGTTTTATGTAGCTAGCTAACTAATTAGGCTGCTTAACGGTAACGTGTAGTTATATTAAACCCACTGAAGACATTACTCGGTACCTAAGTAACTGGCTACGACTCCAGTCAACATACTTTATAGTAAGGAATGTTACAATGGCAGGGAATAACGTAACGTACAGTAGAAAAGGTTATCTCTGCAGTTCAGCCGATAACTACCGCGCCTGACAGCCACAAGTGGTTGTGTCCAAGCCCCCTTTAATCTACAGTTCCTGATGATCGATCATGATGTTGAGGCACAATAACGCACTCCCTACATATTAAAATATGTATTGTTACGTGGCTCAGTGTTGTAACATGTTTATATACATTCTTGCAGCGGCTGCCGCCATGCACTTTCCTCCTCTCTCCGTTCATGCTACTCTAAACAAATGGGAATTTATTCAGTATCGACCTTTATTCTTGTTAATTTTCTCTGTTTTGCATTCACAGCTTGACAAACAGCAGAGTGGTTTTCCATCACCAACCACTCATGATGAAAGCGATAACTAAAGAGGGGGAATATTATTGTCCTCACAGGATTGTGTTTGCTGCTTTGGATTCTCAGATTTGACCACATCCACAAGACCATCAATAATGATACCTGGATTGATCTCCCAGGAGTTACAGGAGCAACTTCTGGACCCAAAGAACTACCAGAATCGCACAAATGGCGTGGAAGAGCTCAAACACATCCTCTCAGAAGTGGACATTAAGTCAGTCCAATCTGATAGTATTGAGAACTTCATCAATTTTCTTCCTCGGCTTCTGGATGACAGTAATTTTAAAGTGTTGTACAGCACATTACAAATTTTAAACTTACTTATTCAGAGGCTGGATACGAGTGCAGACAAATATTTCAAACAATTAGTCTTAGTGGCTCTCAAGGCCCTTGGGGACACTCGCGCCATCACCAGGAATGAATACATGAATGTGTTTCGACAGCTGATGAAAACTGTTGCACCACAACAAGTATTAGATCTTGTAATCTGCAATTTGAAACATAAAAATTCAAGGGTTCGGGAAGATGTCCTTAACATCATTATGGCAGCTATGCTCACTCATCCTAGGAAAGATTTCAACATCCCCAAGCTTTGTTTTGAGGTTGCACCATATCTGGCAGACAGCAAAAAGAAAGTACGCCATGCCGCCCTTGAGCTATTTGCTGTTTTTGACTATTGCCTTGACACAGGGAAAAAGCAGCCTCTGATGAAAGCTGTGGACATGGTTGAGCTCAATGAGGATGCAGAGGGTCTTATGGCAGCTGTACAGGCAAGACGAGCAAGGCATGTCCTTCCGAAACTCTCCTCAGAGGGGATAGTGGAGTATGGTTTAGTGGTGCCCAAACCAGGACAGCGCTCGTTGCAATATGGTTCTGGAGCTGATCTGGACTGGGTGATGAACAGAGGGCGGATAAGCAGTGCCAGAAGCCACAGGACTGAGCCGGACAGTGACCGATTGTATGGCTATGGCAGCTTAGGCTCCCTCACTGATGACCTTCCACTTCAAAGAAGGATTGTCAGTGCGGGCAAAGGGAAAAACAAACTACCCTGGGAGATGTTGAGCTTCTCATCCACTGAGAATGACCAGCAGTGTTGTACACCTAATGGAAAGTGCTCTGACCAGGTGGGGTCCATCATCCTGTCAACTTGCCATAGGCTCACTTATCCAAGCCACCTGGGAACTTCCCTGATTTAGCTTTAACTAACTTTCTCTGTCAGGATAAAACATATATCTTAGAGGTATATTCAGGTATACTGCAGGTTAGTTATGGAAATGTTGTCCTTTCAGTTGTCAGTGTTTGACATTAATGAAACAGCTATTGACTCAACAAGCAGTGTTCACCTTTTTTATTGAAGAGACTTCTAAAAATACACTTTGAGATCCAAAGCAATTTGGGCTTAATCAGTAATTTTTTCACTGCCTGAACAAAGGTTTTAGGAGCATCAGAGTGTTTTTCACATTGACTCTGTAATTACTGAGCATCTCAGTGGCCAGGCAGTTCTGTTGATTTGCCCCCAATCTGTTAGCAAGTGCAGATATTGCAAACAGCATGAAAGCAGTTGGTGATTTCGCTGCTTCCTTTTGTAGAAATTATTCATCTTAAAAAAAAAAAATCAGGGGTCTTCACAATTTTTCCAATGTCAGAAGTTTTTTTCTGCATTTTGCGCTGTTGTTTGAAGAAGCTGAGTCACACCCAAAGGCACCAGTCCAAACAGGCTAAATATATCTTTGAGGTGGCACTTTCCTCAGAGGCAGTTTGCAGGAAAATAACTAGATATAGTTATATCGCTCATGATACTGTATAGATAGAGTGCAGCAGAGAGGGATGATATACCTTCCACATCTTATTATACAGTTCTGTGGTGTCCTCATCAACCACATCTCACTGTACACACACATTTCCTGGGGAGGCTATTGTCTAGACAGCCCATAATGCATGATAAGAGTTTTTTTTAGAAAGTAATCAGTATCTGTTGACAGGGTAACAATAGGCTAAATTGTATCACTGAATATGTGGCTCTCTATACATACATACAGAGAGGGATATGGAGAGAGGAATAGATAGGTAATCACTGATGCTATTTCTGGAAGAAAAGGTGACTCATTCCCCTGCACAATGACATTGTCGCTGCAAAGATGAGCATCCACTGTCTTGAAAATAAGCCTTGTGACCATCAGGGTCAGCCCAGCACTTGTGGAACATGTACTGTATCACATTTTATGAGCTTAGAAACGACAATGATTTGTTAAACATAAGCTACTATCAGCTCTATTCTAATAATACCCATTGGTTGTGATGAGTGGCTGTGTTTCATGAGGTATTAATTGACCATATTTGTCCTGGAAACTATCATGCGGCTTAGAGCCTCAATTTGAAAAACCTTCTGTTTACAGCAGTGTCTGTTTCCCGGCAACCTCATTACCACACAGCACACTTACTGAAGGGGGCGTGAAACATAATTGGAAATATCACAGGGTTATGCTTGTAAAACATGGCTTATTTGCTGCTCTAGTGTTGATTGCAATCACACCAAGTGCTCTCTGCACTGAGTGTTGATCAGATTGTAGGCAGTCGGGCTAACCTCAGCAACACACTCTCTTTCAGAGGCTGAGATACGTGCACTGATGCAAAAATCTGTCCTAACCCTCCCTCTGTTTTATTCGTTTATCTTTGACCAGGGTGTCACAGGTTGCATTGTGACAGTAAAACTTTAATGAGAACAGCAGACATCATATACATTGAGTTAAGATCCACCCAAAGGCTGTTGTTTCTTATCTGAGCTGGCCAAATATCTGCTACATCCTTTTGTTCAGGGCAGTGGATGGAATTACACTGGGGCTCTTGTTATGTTTAAGGGTTGTTGTAGGTTTGTTTTTTGAACTTCATCCTCTCTTGTTGCCATTAACAGAAATAATTTTCTGCCCATTCATAGGTGGCCAGTGAGGATTTCCTTCCCCTTTCCAGGAAGCTGAGTCCAGAGACTTACATTCCCAGTTTTAGTAAGTGCCAATATTTCCTTCTCACAAAATGATACTGCCATTAATTCCATATGAGGTGACAGGTACACTTGAATGGTTGTCATGGTCAACTTCAGCTGGACTCAATTTAGAGCGGCTTTAAATTGGATTAGCATGCTGAGTCAGTGGAGTCACCAAGCCACATGTCACGAAAAGCCTTGAGATGAGCACAGTTGTGAGGCAGATAAGTGTCATACCAGTGTCACAACATGCCAGAAGAGACCATTATACCAACAGCTAAGTCATCTAATTATTGTTTTGTATCTTTTATGTCAAAATGAGCTTAAGAACATGGCTTGATAGACTCCCTTTTTTTCAAGTATTTGTTTAGAGGCTTTAATAAATATTCTGCAATGCTATGTTGTAAAAATGAAATGTTGAAATGTTGTCATTTTACTTGTAAACAAGATGAAATGTTCCTTGTCACTGTCAAAAACATTTCCCCTGATACATTGAGTAAACAGATTCAGACCATGGAACATGATGGAGGTTGTGAAAATGTAGTAAATAGCAGAGGGCAGTAAGTTCTTGCAGTATGCCAGCTTCAACAGAGAATCTGGCCTCGCAAATGTGTGGCATTACTGCTGTTGTAACTGTAGCAAGGCTTTCACAAGTTTATAGCAGCCCGTCAGTGTGGTCAAGTTAAAGATAAGCTGCCAGAAACAGTCCCATTCTGACTACTCCTCAGTTTCAGCTAAAAGCCATACAAAGAAGGAAAGGCATTTTTGACTACGTAATTATTCTTGACAAAATGTCATGCTTTAAAAATGTTTATTGCATCAGATTTGATACTGGATCATAACTCCTTGACCCACTGGCTATTTGATGTTGACGACGTGACTACAAAGGGATTAGACTCAATTCCAATGCTCCTACTATAATTTATGTAATCTGGACACATACTAGTGCTAATCCTAAAATGGAGATTACAAGTGTGTGTGTGTGTGTGTGTGTGTGTGTGTGTGTGTGTGTGTGTGTGTGTGTGTGTGTGCGTGCCTAGAATATTTGAATCCAGTGCTGTTTTCCACACCCTATAAAAATCACTTGTGTGCCTTGCTAAAGTTTTCCACTGTTGTGTAACATTACTACGTAAATGTCCAGTTTTTGTAGCTGCAGCTGTATGTGATCCCCTCTACATAGCCTCTGTGTGTCTGTGCTCACAGGCACGACTAGACTTTTTGAGCTTCTGGCTGCAAGGTTTGCCAGCAGTACTTATTGCTCCGGGGGGGGTATGTGAACTTAAGGACCTTCCAAGAAGAAACATCTCAGGAGGATGTTCAGGACATTAAATCATGTATTAAATAAAGGTTTGCAGAACATCATGGAAAGAGTACCGAGAACTGACCACCAGAAGTATTTTCTACATTTCGAAATGTCCTCCCTATGATACCACAAGATCAAGTACAAACTGGAACTATTCGATTGATAATTTACACTTTATCCAACCTTTATACAATGCAAACTCTTTTTTTTTTTTAAATCATGGGCTTACAGAGGGATTGTTGCTGTCATGTTTATTACTATTTGAGTAATTTGCAAATCTGTTTGGTTTGTAATCAAAATGGCAAAATATACTGTCTAGGTTCTGCAGAGCCACAGAAACCACAATCTACCAGAAGGAGGGACTCTCCTGCTCGCCTCAGGAGAAGTGGAAGTCTCAACTTAGACCCTGACATCTTTAAAACCACCAACCTCTCTGACCTAGACGTTGGTAAGAAGAGATTACCTTAAAATTTGCTGAAGTTACACTAAGAACTCCAGTTACAACAAATAAAAAAAAAAAAGTAATCTTCAGCCAGACATGAACCATATCTCCACTTTGCTACCTTTTATCACACCCAGTTTTTCATGGTTCCTAACATGTGAATACCCTGTCTCACAGTGGCACCCAAGGGGCGCATGCTCCCAAGGAACCCCAGTGTTGAGCGCACATTTTCCCTCCCCTCTAACCCCTCCACTTCCGGCTCCTTCCTACTGCCCTCCTACCCACTGGCTGCACTCCCAGGAGGCATGCTTACTCCAACACTGTCCCGCCGCCACAGAGACCCTTCCCTGTCTATGTCCAACACCTGGCCCAACAAGAGAGAGAACAGCCCTCACCAGCAAGACAGCAGCCCCTGGAGAGACACAGCAGACACAGCAAAAGGTAATCTAGTAAAAAGTTATTAGTCGTATATATCTGATTTGTCTGCTGAATGTGAGAATGTTGTGGCCTCTATTTTGTATCATCTCTATTTTGTATCGTCTTTTCTTCCATCCTACCCCCTCCAGGAGACCAACTCTCTAGCAGGTGCTCTCCCCGGCCCCTTCGTGCCTCCCTCGTGAGTTCTTCTTCCACTTCATCATTCCGCCGGGCTCTGAGCAGCACCAGGGCAACCCTCTCTATCTCACCAGTAGTCCCTCCAGTAGAGCATGCCCATTCTTATAATGGCCAGAGGTCCAGTGCTTCAGGCAGCCCTCAGAACCAGCAGCTAGAAAAGAGTCTTCATCTGGACCCTGATAGCTTCACTGAGGATCAAGTGGATAATTCTCTGGACGTGGAGGAGGTCAGCAAACTGTCTTTTCTTAGAAAAACTCAGCTAGAAAATGTGGGACACTGCAAGTTCCAACATGCACCTTCAGCATGTGAGAGCTCTTAAAAAACTCTCAGTATTTTGGGTATGATATCGAATGATTAAAGGCATGAGGGCAAAGTCTGCTTGTCCAGGGGCATGAAGTTTGGCTCCATTAATAATATTCTTTTCTATGGACACATGGTCCAATTTGTGTGTTGATCACAGATGATGAACTCGCTGCGCTCATTGCGCAACAGCGCTGCCAAGAAGAGGGCCAAAGCGAGCCTTAGCAGTCCAGATCCAGACAGCCCTGACTCTGCTGTGAGGTTAGACCTGGGGCTGGACTCACCATCACACACCTCTCCGAAGCTTACCAGCTCAGCCAGTGAAAGTGGTCTGTCCAGTCTGGGCTCGGTCGCCAATTCCAGCTCCAATGGCATCAAAACCAGGTAAAAGACCCACAGTTTGCTGGGTTCCATCTTTTAACTAGTTCACATGGTCTGATGGATATTATGTCATCTTTGTGTCTGTCTTTGAGAAGATAAATACTTTAAATAGAATAACTAGAGATCATGATATAAGCTTTATACTTCTACCATAGGTTTCTCCAGTTTACTAAATAATCTGATTTGATCTTGGTTCACCTTTTGCAGTATGTTAGGACAATAGTTGACTCAAGTCCTTCCTGATATGTCCTTTTTGGAACACTTTAACTTGTGACAAGTGGGAAACTGGTATTCATCTGGTGTTGTGTGACAATGTGTTGAGCACTGCTGAGCAGTTTCACAGCATAATTTCTCACCTGTCACATCTGTCAACAGTCCTGGAAGCTCTGCCTCTTCAGGAATGAAACCTCGCATCGCAAGAATGCCTTCTGCAAAACTGAAGACTTCTATGTCCATGGACTTCAGCAGCCTTCAAGGTATAAAAAGGGAGGGAGTTGTTTTGCCCACTCTGTGTTAGTGGGTTGTATCTTATTTACATCTTTGTATTTTGCTTTGTCAAGGAATGTCCCAGAGAAGTGAACTATCTTCTGAGGTGGGTGTTGTTGGGCAGAGAGTCACTTACTCCAACGGAACAAGCAAAACTGAGGAGGAGACAACGGGACCCTCCCCTCCATTGGTCAAACCTACCATTCGCGAATCAGTCAGAGGCCTGAAGCCTGCCAAAGGTCAGCCAGTAGTGACAGTGGATTCACCTGGGAATAATACTTTGTGTGCATGAATAATTAAATCAATCAGTAAAACATCTGCTTTGATCTTTAGGATCACAGAGCCACAGCAGCAGGAACTCACCAGGCACAGACATGCCTGAAGGAGTCATTGGAAGAGGTCAGTCTGTAAAGGGCATAAATCATTGTTCAGTTGCCCAGTATTTTGCTTTCTTACTGAGCTAGTGTGGTACTGTAACTCATTGCTGTTTTACAACAGACTCAAAGAAACACTACAAAATACAGTTTTTATGATCCTCATTTTCTAGTAAAGCTCTTGAATATCCTATATACTATATGTTCATGTTCACAGTTAAATTGTTTTTAAAAAAAATGAAGTAGATCTTATTACTGATGTATTTAGCAGTTCAGACTGTTGTGTCCACATTTCCGGTCATTCATTTAAGTTATCTGCAAACATCTCCCTTATGTGTCACAGGCATGTTTGGCACTGCAGTGTCAAGCCGTCCAGGAGTCGTCTTGTCACATGAGCAGGGTGAATCAGTGGCCAAACCCCCCACTGATCCCTCAGCTGGTATCTACAGCCATGCTCTGTCTGGCAGTCACATAGACAGTGATGAGAGCCCACGTCAAGATGAGCTTCAGGTTAGTCACACTTTATACAATGGTAAAACATAGTACACCATAGAAAGTTTCCAGCTATCTAAGTACCACCTGGTATGTTTTCTACTGGTATGATGTGCAGGAGAGGATCAGGAATGCTAGGGTCGGCCGGGATAGGATGCGGCAGCAGCATCTTGATCAGCAAGAGGGGCAATCCGGTCAAGGGGACATCACACGAGACAAGATTCGCCACCGTGTCAGACAGATGCTATCTGATTCACCTACAGAGGAGAATAAAGCATTAATCATCAAAGGCAAGAGAAACTTCTGGAAACCTTACCCAACAACATGTATTTCTTCATAAATTGGAGTTGATTTCTGAGTTGAAATAGCTATGAATAAGATAAATTACCACTTCCACGATAAATGTATTTTATTTATCAAGGTTGTCCTTATATTAAATGGTCTGATAAGTTCAGTGTAAAAATCCAGTTTGGAGAAGTGTCTTTATTCACTAAATAACACAGCACAGAATATAATTGTAGTTGTTGCAGTTAGAGCCTTGAAATCTTGATCTTCTGTGTTGTAGATCTGCATCTGAACGGCAGCACACTGACCTCAACCAAAGCAGACCATCTCTCTGACGAGTCCCCTCTCAGCCCCACCAGCCCTGTCAGCCCGCCAGGACCCCAAAGCCCCATCAAGTGCTTCACTCCGCCCCACCAGCCAAGCCCCCCCACAGTGCCCCCCAACCCTAAGAACCTCTCACGGCTTAGGAGGGCTCCTAGCCTCAGCAGAACCCGACCTTCGCTGTCACATAGCTCAGGTTTGTGGATCTAAAAACCCAACACTTGCACCAAATGTCGGGCTCAGTCATCTGCTTTTATAAACCAAAAAATGTCCCTGTGCATCTTTATAACATTGCTCCGTGTAATCTCTCAGATGGTCTGACACTGGCTCGCAATTTAGCACAATCCCACTGCATTACAAATAGATAAACCAGTATTTTAACAGGTCTTTGTTTATGGAAAATGCTGGTACATTAATTAGACAGTCAGAGCCATTAGAGCATGGGTGAATAAGATGTTTGCTTTGGTTAATGTGGCACATTGCTGTGTTTTGACAATCTACTGTTAATGCACTGCTGCCCACACACACACTACTTTGTTTTCAGACGGATAGAGATGTAACATGGAACCGAATCTGTGTGTGTGTGTTGTGTTGTGTGGTGTCTGATAGACCATTTAGATGAGCTGTCCCCTGGCACTATGGGCCACAAGAAAAATCTCTCAGAGCCTCCAGAGCTGTGTCCGTTTTCCAAACCAGACCTGGCACTGACACAGAGCTTCAACCTGCTAAGCTCTGAGGACTGGTGAGAAACACTGAATACATCATAAAGACAACTCACATCTAGAGGTCCTACATATATTTATGAAATATAGACAATATAAAGATTTAAAACTATCCCACTTTAAAATTACTGTTATCCCAAATATTGTGATATTTGTGTTACAAAATCTTAAAGCTGTAATAGCTTTTTATATTACGTAGCCACTTTCAACACACATCATATTTAACAGCAACCAATATATTTCAGTTTGGTGAAGAAAGTAAAGTCTATACAAAAAATGGCTGCCAACTGTGTCTTTTTTTCAATCCAGGGAGAAAAAGATTGAGGGTCTGATGTTCCTGCGCTCTCTGGCCCACTACCACTCAGACACACTCCAGAGCAGGCTTCATGATGTCTGCCTGTCTCTCATTCAAGAGGTAGTTTAAATTGTTGGATTACAATCCCACATCATTTTTACATGTTTTCCACGTGCTGCCTTACACCGTCTGATGTAGACCTGCCTCTCTCTTAATTTAAATGTTAATATCTTATTTTGCAGATCAATTTCATTTGTCAGGGTTTCAGTAATTATACAGTATATATTCTCTGCCTGGTGATTCTTTTGTCAGATAGATATCTTTAATATCTCTCCATGACTTGCTGTTTGATGCTGGAATTGTATTGTTTCCCCTTAAGTATTATTAATAAGGTCCATCTTCTTCAGGTGAAGAACCTTCGGTCAGGTGTGTCCAGGGTTGCAGTGTGCACTCTGGGAGACCTGTACACCCACATGCAGAAGGCGATGGACCAGGAGCTGGAGGGGACAGTTAAAGCTTTACTGCAGAAGGCTGGAGAGAGTAATGCCTTCATTAGGCAGGATGTTGATGCAGCACTGGATTGCATGGTGCAGCACTGCACCCCCACTCGCAGCATCAATGCTCTACTCACTGGAGGACTCAGGTTAATGTACATGCATACACACACACAGTGAATTGTTCTACCAAACTTAAAATTTGGAACATTTGTGGGTGCATTTGCTCTATTTTAAACACCAAATAATTAAAAAAAAAAAATTATATCTGATTGCTGAATGGATTTCCCCTCCACTGATAGTCACCTCAGTGCAGTGGTGAGAAAATGCACTGCTCAGCATCTGGCCAATCTGGTAGAGAAGGTTGGTGCTGCCCGTCTTCTCTCTGGGGGTAAAGATCTCACTGACAGAATCTTACCTGCTGTCACCAAACTCGCACAGGACTCTTCACAGGAATCCAGGTATGAGAGACTTTTTTTTTTCTTTTTTTTAAATAAAATTTACAAATTAAGAATTTATTATATGTTGATTGTTATTATTATGCCATCAAAACTGCAACAGAGATTACACTGGGAAAATACTAAATATGAACATCTCAAAACCACTGTCTGTTGTGGACAGAGTTGACTCAGCTCTGTGGTTATTTTTTGATGCCATATTTTATGGTGGTGGTACCTTGCTGTTCTGGTGCTGGATTGCATTATATTGAAACCTGTTTGTATTTTTATGTTACCCTATATATGTAAATGGATAAAATATGAGAAGCATCTTTTGGTATAATGCAATACAGTACAGTATAACCCAACATACTGTATGTCACAAACCTGCACTCTGAAACAAGTATTTAGAACACTGAAGAAAAAACTGTGTCAGTCATGAGTAAATATTGGCACTTAGTGTTTGAGTTATTACAATGGTTCAACCCACAGGTACTTTGGGCGGCGAATGCTGCTGTCCCTGTCATCCCACCCTGACTTTGACAAGATCCTGGAAAAATATATCCCCACCAAAGACCTGCCAACTGTCAGAGACACTGTCTTCACTCTCAAGACAAAGGTGCGGCATCTGTTCCTCTGTGTGTTTATAACATTGGTGTTTTTGCTAGAGGCCACGCTGCCATCTTACCTGGAGATTGTGGGTTATTTTAGGGTCTTGGTGAGATGCCTCAAGACACCCAGTCAGCCCGGGGCAGACGCTCCCTCCCAGGCAGTGGCACAGTCAGGGCCTCGTCTCTCACCAGGGAGCCTCTCAACCAGACCAACAGGTGAGTGTGACTATCAAGCACTACAGCAGAGGTGCCTGCACACACTTAATTCAGCCTTTTAAGCAGCTGCTTTCACAAACTGCATAACACATGAGTTATTCATACTTAACTCGCGGGTTTATAAAGGTGAACCATTTGATGTATTTTGTCTCATCTACAGGGAGTCCAACAGCCATTACAGCTGTAGATCTCAGACACACAGTATTGCGGACAAGACTGAATACATCATGCAGATCTCAGGTCTGCTGGGTTCAAAGGACTTCAGAGAGAGGATCAAGGGAATCGACCAGCTAGTGGCTGACTGCCAGCACAACCCCAACATGGTCATCAATAGTATATTCCCGGTTAGTACTAGCATTTTTGGTTATCCGTGACGGTCCATGACTTCAGTGAAGTTACACCAGCGGTCAGACAAGTGTTGAACTTTTCCATTGGACATTGCTCTTTCAAAATGACTTGCTGCAAACAGTCTATTACGTCGTCAGGGGGTGTTTACAGCAGATGCACAACGGTTTTCATCTACTGTATATCCTCAAATAGTGACTGGGGCCTTTATTTACCGCATCTGCAGAAGGTAACAGGCCTCTATTTTTAATTCCCTCTGTTTGATATCAATAATTGGTCAAACCAGTATTTTAATACAATTTAAAAAAATTATAGTAAAAAAGAGTTTTGTTTTCAGTATTTTTTTCAATATTTCTTTGTTATAAACTCATCTTGTCATAGTTTTCAGCTACCACCATACAATTCTGTTTCATCATGAAATCATCACCAAACTGTCTCTCTTTTACCTTTTTGTTTTTCTCCCTTGGGCTCCCCTTCTGTCAGGTGTTTGATGCCTTCAAGGCCAGGCTGCAGGAGTCCAACAGCAAAGTCAACCTGTATGCCCTTGAGTCACTCCAGAAAATCATCCACTTGATGAAGGACAACCTGTCCCAAGTAGTCAACATCCTGGTCCCAGCAATCGTGGACAATCACCTCAACTCCAAGAACAATGCGATCTACTCTGCTGCTATTGGAGCCATTAATGCACTTATCTTAAATCTTGGTACTCACTTCAAGCATTTGGATTTTGTAGATAGGTGAATTTGACATCTGATTAAAAGAATTCCTTTTCATATTGTACTTTTCTTTGTTTCCTTGATAGATAACATACTCCTTCTCCAGCCCTTCTGCACCAAGGCTCAGTTTTTAAGTGGCAAAGCAAAGGTGGATCTTATCGAAAAGGTTGCAGGTATGTCCGTTGTGATCATTCTGAACGCTGTAATAAGTTCTAACCTCTGCTCTCTGATTTGTTTGTATCTGACCAATTCTTATTTCCTTCCACTTCCTGTTTTCCAGATCTTGTGACAGAGCTGTACCCTCGCAAACCCCAGGTGGTGGAGCAGAAAGTGCTTCCCTTGCTGTGGCACCTCCTGGGCACCTCCACTCATAGCGGCACCATTCATGGCCGGGGCGGAAGCGTGAGGGGTGCTACCGCCAACCTGTGCCAAGCCCTTTACGCCCAGATGGGGTCCAGCCTGAGCGAGTGTGCTGCCTCCCAGCCTGCCAATGTCCACAAAGGTTTAAACGAGTTCCTGAGGGCATTATCCTAAAGGTTAAGCCGAATCCAAACACAACCAAATGTTGGAAAAGAAGAACATTAACACTGACCTTACTTGAAGACGGAGATGTGCTACATTTCTTTTAGTGCCTGCACTTTTATACCAATAAAGAGAAAGTCCTTAAAAATTAGGCGCTCTTAATTCTTATCTCAGTGAGATCTCCTCTGGTACAGAAGCATGAACAATATCACATACTGACATCAGGTCTTACACATACTCAACCTGCTCTCTTTGCACTTTGAAAAGGTAGCTCATTATCATGATAGACGTCATGAGTTTTACATTATACCTATATATCCTATGATTGTCATTGGTTTTTTTTCATAATCTAAACATGTACTGTAGACAAATCAGAGACACTATTGCAGAATGTAAGATTGAAATGCACAAAAAGAAGAGGAAGACAGGGACCTGAAAGATGTATATTTTTGCTGTTTCATCAAATGTAATGTGATATTTTTATGTAGTTGTTTTGAAAATTTGTGAATTGAGATTAACAAGAATAATACAAAATACTTTTGTACAGCTCAAATGTGTATTTGCACAGTATTAATCGTATGCTGTATGGTACAGTTTATAATTTATCTATTGTGTAATGCTTTTAAAGTCATGTTAATGATGTGCTGAGTTGATACTGTCTTTTTTTTTTTGCATGACCAAAATTTACTGGCAGGATCAAAATTGTTTCTATTTTTGTTAAGGAGGCATATATATTTGTGTGTGTACACTGATGCCTAGATCACGGTTGGGTTCTAACTAACGCTCCTGGATGAGGACAGCGTGAAAGGAAAAGGAGTTTTTTACTCCTGCGGTTGCCTGAGAAAAGTGAAGTCCCAGATCTGATTCTGTCTCAGTATAGTGCCAGTCTTCAAGTAGCCTTTTAATTCAACTATTGTTAAGTTATATCAAACTTGTTTGTGAACAAGCGCAAAGACGGATTGGTATATGAATAAAGTGTTTTATTTCTGTAAAACTAACTTCCAGGTGCCTTATTCAGATTTTAAAGGGAGGGGGTATTGGGGATTTTACCACAGGTATATTTTATTTTATTATATATTATCTATTTCTCAAGATAAAGGGTGACTTAAATTCTGTCCAAGAAACACACATTATTACACCTTTTCCATAAATTACCTTTATTTGCGGTATTTACAGTATAGTCACTGAATACACATGAGATTCTTCACAACTTTTCTGTTGTTTTGACTGTGTCTAATTCCTATGGCATGTTGTGTGTAAAGCCATTCTTCTGGTGAATTCCCTCTCCTCTTAATGTGTAAAAGAACAAATGTCTGACTGAAAGATCTTTGATGAACTAACCAGAATAAGAAATGTATCACATGTTCCAAGGCCTTGGATAAGAGGTAGGCTTAGCAAGCAGTACAACAGACTTGTTAATATTTAATAACCAAATGCACCAATGCTTTGACATACTTTGATGTTTGGATTGAACACTAATATCACTTTAATTGGCTTGTCAGGGATTAAACATTATGGCCAAGGTACAGTGCTGCCAAATCTGGAGTTAAATACAATGCAAATCATAATCTCAGCCCCTAAATCTTTAACTATGAAAGTAGCTGCCATTTTGAAATAGTACCACACAGAGATTTATACCAGCTGCATTACTCTGTGGATGTGCTAGCCAATACAGTGTCGGACCGGACAGACTCTGTGTAACCTGCACGTTACATGCAGGGACATTTCAGTAGCAGGGTGGAGTAGATTGTGCTTGGAGGGATGCTGCTACTGGGCCTTCATTTATAAAAATAAAACCTAAAAGGAAATCCTTAAGAAGCACGGACAAAATAGACAAAATTGTCCTACTAACAGTAAATTATTTTAAACCATCAGTGTCAGCAAATACAGTATACTACACGTTGGCAAAACATCATCAACAATTTTACATACAGCATAAGTAAATGAAACACCCATTTTGAGCATTAGGTGTCCTCACATAGTCCCTTTGTAATAAGAAAGGGTCACCCAGATATTAAATCCAGTCTGTTTTCCAGTATTAAACTTTTTGCAGATATATAAAAATGAAAGTGTGCATTCAGAATAATAGCAAAAGTGAATACTCCCTTTAAACTTCAGAGCTAACCACAGTGGTGTTGTCAAGGGCCAAATACGTTTGCTACTTGATAGTATGGCTCATATTTCTTACCTTTGTTGACAGAGACATATACCATCCAAAATTATACAAAAGAACAGGCATAACATGAAATAAAGAAACGCAATATAAAGTTTTAAACTCTCTGAAATGTGCTTTTTGTAAAGGGAACAAAGGATCAACAACTACACTCTCTTGTATTCAGTTATTTGTTACCAAAAGATGTAACTACCAACTGAACCGAAGCTAGTTGATGCAACAAAAATGTTCAAAACTTGCAAAATGTTTTCTTCTCCTACAACTGTTGAGTAAACCCTCTGATCATTTCCTGTGCAGTCATGAATGAGGGGTTTATGATTTTGGTTGAGTGTTCATTTAATGCTCGGCTGCTTTGAGTCACTGTATCATTCCCTGGGCTTCACTGACCAAATGGAAAAAATAGCCCCTCCTCCTGTGGATCTTTCCATTCTGTTACTAAGGCAGCTGGATCAATGCCATGGCAACCTGGACTGGTTGGATGTTGGGAGAAGATGAGTGTTTGGTCGCCATCCTCCACACCTCACTTTGTCAGGGACCAGATGTCTTGGGCAGGTCTTGGTTCTCAGCCAAGTGGAGCTTTTGTCTGAACGTGGACACATTAAGGATTCACACAGAAGGACTTTGAACTGAAAACAGATTATTTAAATCCAATGTTTGCGCCTGGAGTGCAGGGTGACTCCCATAAATAAACAGACGTTTAATTAGGAAAGGATACATTGAGGTGCTGAGCTCCTCCAGCTGTGGGAACAAATGAACAAATAGATGAGAGATTGTATTGAAAATATACGCAGCCAAAAATAGAAACTGCAGTGATATTACAAGGAACTAATCACTAAATGTGATCATATTACATAACAGCCTGTGTGTCACATCAATATATGAATTAAATTCCCATCATTAAATTGCACTGTTTACAAAGATACATACGGTCAGCTTCCCTTATCTACACAAAGGAAAGTTACTTCACAGGCCATTTGGCACAATTATTCACTGCTGCTACAGCGAGCAAGTATTCCTGGCAGCAGTATCTGTAATGAGCTGAAGGCTTTTTCTCACCTCCCTCACACACAACGCTGCAACTTCCCCACAGCGAGCATACCAGCTCCAGGCGTGGGTAACTAGGAGCCACACAACACACTAACAATAGAAACTCTTTCAAGGCATTCTTTGACTGCACATCACTGTTTGTGCTGGATAATATTTAACATTTGGACATACTAGCAGCTCAGCAAAGCATTTACCAATTTTAATACCTGTATATGAGTAAGAACAACATGCACTGTCTTCATTATAAAGTATTGTATTTCTAAAAAATAAAAAAAAATAAAAATTGAATGCAATGAGTGAGTTGAAAAAATTGGAAAATGCCATCTGATACGCTGCTGTAAAGTGTCTGACAAACACTTATTACAGTCCATCAAACTAGTCAAACTCTGGATATATATGCCTAATTGAGGGTTGTCTCTAAAGATTAAAGGCTTGCTTTATTGTTATTTACAGTATATCTAAAGGTGTACTCACTGGAGTAAAGTTGGGGAGCTCACAAGAAATAGCTTGGTCAGGATTGAACAAGCAGAGACCAAGATATCCTCACTTTTAATAGTATTCTGTGTAGTATTCCTCATGAACTTCATGTGTAGAGTTCCCCTTTAATGGAGGTATTTAGAGATTTTGCTATTGCTACATAGCCAGCATTAGCATTAACAGCTGTATACTTACCGGTCTTGCAAAGAGCTTCATCCATCGTTATGTTTACAATACAAGAGGTTACAATATACCTTCTGAGTAGCGCTACTTCTTCAGAGTAGCATGCATGCTGCAGTGACTCGGTATCGGAAAGTGACCAAATGGAGATAGCTGGTTAGCATGTTAACTTAGAAGAAAAGTAGTGATAGAAATAGAGGAATAACAAGAGGGTTGCTTTCCACCACTGAAGACAGCTCCTGGCGATTAATGGGATGAAGTTTGACGCTAAGATCAGAACATTTCTTCTAGACTGCTAAGTAAACAGCTGTTAATGCTAACATTTGGCAAAAGCAAAACCCACAAATAGTTCCAGTCATCAGCATTTGACAGTAAAATCTATAGTGAAAACGGCCTCACTCTGTCTGAAGAAACTGCTAACCCACCTAAACTAGAGTCTGCTTTTTCAGTGGAGAGTTTCACATGATGTTTCAGTGGCTTGACAGAGGGAACAATGAAACACATACTGATTTCCTGACCCTTTGCTGCTGTGATTTGTGCTTACGTTACTGAGCAGGTGTTCCAGGTTGTGGTCAGAGGCACACTTCCTCTGGTCCTCTGAAAGCTCCTCCACGTGGCTGTCGAGGCTGAAGTGTAATCGCGCAAGCTTCTCCTGCATCTCACGCACATGCTCCAGCTGCTCAAAGGAGCACACCTTACCTAGAAAACAGAGGGGTTAAACTACACAGATGTGACTTTACTATAGCACAAAGTGTAATCTCTTTTTGGTGCAGGAGGATTACAGCAAAGTCAGAAGTATTTCCATGGCAGCAAAAAATAGCTCCACTGCTATTTGATATCAGTCTGATTCATGTAACAAAGCCACTTTTCAACTTGCTTTATTTTCAGCCTGTAACAGAATATTCCCCCGGTGGCCCATCTAATCAAGGTTATCTTACCGAAAGCCTGTAGTTTGCCTGAGTGGAAGTCGTTGAGGAGGTTGAGAAGCCCTCCCTCCATCTCTCTCACATCTGAGACGTCTGTGAGAAAGGAGTGCTGCAAGGGTGACGACTGGACTACTTTACTGGGCCCTGCTGGCTGGGGGGCCCTGGGCTTCTCCTTGTGGGGCCTGAGAAAAAAAACAAAACATCAGGATCACTAATAACCTGCCTCCTCTATTTATGCTAATGTTTTGGAAAATGAATAATTGGACAAAAAAAAGCAAAAAAGCATTTGCAGCAGTTGTAGATAAATACAGGTGTTTTCTGGAGGATCTTCCTGTTACTCATAGATACAAACCTGGTGGTCTTTGGTGGAGCTACGACGGCTGTGAACACCTCTTTGGGCTGTCCCGCTGCACCTATGGACCTCTTATACTTGCCTCTGTTCTTGGGGGAGGGAGGCTGCGGCAGTCCGAGGGAGAAGGTAGCACTTTTGCTGGCAGGCAGGACGGACAGTTTGCGGGGGTTGATGGGGGGAGGAGGGGGCTGCGGGAGAGACACCTTTGGGCTGCGCTTCTTGCGTTTGTCTTCCATTATTATTTTTTTTTTTAAGTGAAGCCCTCTAGGATGAGATGAGGGGGCACTCGCTGCCTGGCTGGTGTACAGGATGTCCTGCAACAACAAAGGTAGGAAGTTCAAAAGCAGCAGCCTTCCCTTCCCTAAGAGAAGGGCTCTGTGGAGGACACTGACTGCCAAAATTAGTGCTGCAGCTCAGGATTCTGTACACTGCAGACCAAAAGCATTTAGTGATGTTTTCATTAGTGTAACAGCTCACATTGGATTTACAGTAAATCTGGCAAAGAAAAAATCCAAATCAAGAAGTAGCAGTGAGGAAGAGTATACCACTAACCTACCTACCTAAATGGGATTGCATTATGATGGAACTTTTTAATGGAAGCAATTTCCTGCTTTTGTTTCCCTGGTGTAAAAAAGTGGGAGTGAAACAGTAGCCTAGAAAAATATTTTTAGAGCAGCCTCAAAGTGGAAAGACCTTACAGAATGTGTGTGAAGAGAAGGAGGATGCATTAGTGTTTTGAGTGCATTTTCAAACTCAACAAACCAAAATACACTGCAGTTGTTTTTGTTTTAATGGTTTACAACATGAATGAATTGCATAGACAGACAACTGCTTGGACTGCTGCACAAAGATGCAGCTCAAGACTCAACATCCTGTCCTGTTATACAAATGCGCCTCATGTACATCACTTTCAAACAAATGGCTGCATGAGAAAATCAATATACTGCATTCTTATTGAGACTATCTTTGGTGGGTCGGTGGAGTTTTACCCCTTATCTGTTTACACTAAGTAACTAGAACAATAGAAACATCTTAACAATGCAGTGTAATCAATAAAACATTCAATACAAAAATACTATAATAAGTTCCACAAAGGTATAACAAGACTTGGATTGCACTGAATTAGTTTTAAACCACCTTATTCCTATGGGTCTTTGTAGTTTTGCTGTGGTTTTAGTGCCATATAACCATTGCAGAAGCAGAGCGGGTGTTTATGGCATTTCATTATTAGGCTAAGTGACTACATTGATGCTGCTACAGGGCCAAAATAACGCTTTATCGCATAACAAGAAATGAAATCGCTGTTAAAACATCTGAACACTGCGCCAGCCTCCGCTCAAAGTAGAATCCAAAGATGGCCACTACATTCACAATGCCAACTTTATACGCCTAAATCCTTCTTTACCTGCATTATATCAATGTTGTACAATAAATGATTAAGAGGACTTTGCAGGCATCAGTTTGTTATACCATACGGTTTAATTCAGTGCGAGAGAAGACGTGTAAACCAGATTTATGGTCTACGAATGACACAAATAAGACTTACCGGATCAATTTCGCACCAGAGAGCAAACAGGCTGGACACAGCGTCACATTTCTCCTTCCGGGATTTAAAATGTTCAAACACACTTCCTGTGAATTAATATGTATTAGGCACGATAATGTTAAATTATCCCTGCCGCAGCCGTGCAAATTACTGATGAAATGTAAAGCGCGGCATCGATGCGCTCGGCTCGTGCGGAGCTGTCGCCTTTATCCCTCTTAAAGGGCCAGTCCACGCCGCTGTGTTCCGCTGGGAGAGGCGGCCGATCTGCGGGTTAGTGCCTCTGTTAACAGGATGCTGTGTCCTGCTCGGCACTGATCAGCTGCCAATTGCTTTTTGCAAATAACCCACTTATACATCTTATTATGGGCTAGAGGGTGTGTCTATACAAAGTTACTCCGTACCTGAAGATAATACAACCAGGCCACTTGGTGACGCCAATGCTCTGCATCTGTATTTCCACATAACTGACATATTGAAATATAAGTTTTGTTGATGGTAAACATGGGAAAGCCTTCACCTTCATTTTACATATACACACGTCTACCATTTGTTTTTTATACACATATTATAATTGCGAATACTAATAACAGTTGAAATTTGAACACCACTTAATTTTGCACTGAAAATCTATAATTTGGAAACCATCCATCTGAATTCATGTGCTTTGAATTTCTCCTACCAGACTAATTTTTTCTGGGCTTACAGGTTCAGATACAAAATTCAAAGGTATGGGTTTCAGGTCAGTCATCACGTCTGATTTGGTAGCCTGAGTGTTCAAGTTTGAATTTCATCACGTATCCAAGTTTGAGCAATTTTGAACTTACTTACTCTTCATTTTTCTAATCTAAAAATTATCAACTGAGTTTAATTTTTTACAGCTTGCCTTTTAAGTATTTAAGAGCAAAACTGAAACCACTTAAATTCAGTTAGATGGCTTTTAAAGTATAATATATAAATGCTTTAAATTCAGTTGAATTTAAACATTTAGTACTCAATGTTTATAAGATTCACATTATGGTCACTTTGTCTCCATATCAATACTAAATTGCTGCAAACCCCAACAAATATTGTATTCAGCAACTTTACATTTCAAATGATCAAGTTTCCAGCAGTGAAGAGTAAATTAGTGCCAATTGTCACCTGAAATTTCCACCCATTTGCTATTGTAAGTTTTTTTTCTTTTCTTTTCTTTTTTTTTTGTAAAACAGAGGCCTCTTGTGGTGAGAATGGAAACATGTTTTAGAACAAAGACTCAAACAAACCTTTAAAGTAATACAAAAATATTTCTTTTTATTATGGCAGAACAGAACAAAAACGTGACACAAAATGCAGTTTATAAAATACAGAGCTCTTAGGCATGTTTGTCTTGTTCCAAAGTGAATGTGAACAATAACTTAAGTCTAACTGACTTTCTGGTCTGATGAGCTGTTTGAGTACGAGTATGCCTTTCCTAGAACTATTCTGTCTCTGAGAAGTTTGAAGAAGGCGTAGTAGTTGCTGAAGAGAATCAGAGCCAGCGATATTGTCTGATGCCACTTTTCTGAGCATATCAGTGAGTAGAGCTGGTAGAATATTATCGCACCTTCCAGGATGATGAGTATGTTGAGTATTCGTAAAGGCCTGTTGAAAAAGAACTAGGGGATAGAAAAAGACAGGATGCTGTAAGTCTGTGCAAATAGCTGCCTCCTTAAAATGCCACAAATATTTAACAAAAAAATGCTGTGTCAACACAGGCTCTCTGAAATCTCTAGGTCTGCTTTTATTGTACAGGACCTGATCATTAAGGAATACTCACATAGAAGCGATAATGGGACACATCTGATGGAACTGCAACATTATAGTGGCCCATGGCCTTGTAGACATTCTTATTATGTTTGACCAGGACTCCTTGTGGCCACATGTACTCTTCTGTCCAGCTGTGCAAAATGAGGTAGAAGAGCAAGATTAGAACTTGAATAAAATTACATCCGAATGGACCTAAAATCCAGTAACAAACAATGCGCAGTACGTACATGTGCTGAAGGACATTTGAGCAGAGTGAGGGGTCTACTTTCTGCCAGCAGCCCAGGTGAGCCGCAGCTTTGTGAAGCAGGTCACAGTATCGAGGTGGCAATAGGTGCCTCATGAGGATGACCGACGTACTGACTGACACCAAGATGAACAGTTCACAAGACCAGCGCTTGTCCACATACTGTGTACTCTGAAGGAAAATATACCGGTGGAAAGATGGAAAGACTTTAAGAAATGTTATTAAAACACATTGAATGTTTAAGTTAACGCTTAGAAAGTTTCTCACCTTGACAAACCAGACAGGTACAAAAGCCACATAGTAAGCACTGAGCATTGAGCTGACCAGCACCTCCTTCATCCTCCAGTTGAAGTCCATCTTCAGGTACTCCACCTCCTTGCGGATGAGGTCGGGGGAGAGGCAGCAGGCATGCGTTGGCATGGCCTGGACACCGTACAGCTGGCTGGTGTGCTGCTTCCACGTCTCCTTCAGCACAGTCAGGTAGTCCCTGCCCCGGCCCATGCTGCCCACCTCCTTGGAGCCGATGCTGGCGATGGGCGAGAGTGGACCTGCTCTCCGGAAGTCACAGTTCAGCCGGAAAAATGGAATATACATCCCAAATCTGTAGGATACAACGACTAGATTTAACTTATGCTGGACCTGAGGCCCTCCTTGTAGATGGAATGATACCACTAACGCCAGAGTAGTACCGCCAAAATATAGGTGAGAAACTATGATCAAAGTATTTTTGTCTTGTCAATTCAGAACCTATTCAAAAACTGTCATAATGATACACCATAATGATATATATCCATACCATATCATGAAAATTTAGATTAACATCAAATGTGGCCACCTTCTGCACATCACAGTCTGTTGGCTGCTTGCTAGATGATTTGCTAGAGCCACCCATGCTGAACAGCATCCAAACTGCATAAGCTCTTAGGCCTGCCAGGAAATGATGGGTGCATCATCCTAGCTCAAATTCAAGCTGCATCGGGTTATTAATATTTCATAAACCAAATGTTAAAAAGCAGTGTTTCAATTCAATGCTGCACTACAATGCTCAAAAAATAACAGATACCTTCCACAACACACTATCAAGATTTGAATGATCAGTTTGATCATGTTGCTGGTATGAATATGAACCTCTTTGTTCTTCCTAAAGATACTTACGGGTAGCAGAGGAAGAGCAGGCTGAGGACAGAATAAGTTCTGAAGAGGTAAATAAGGGAGCGGCACAAGCTCCAGCCTGTCAGCGTTAGCACAGCAAACCGAGCCATCACTAAAAAGATCGAGTGAGGGAAGGAGAGTTTCCCACTCTGTGATGCCTGGAGGAGACAAGAGATGGGAGACAGACATAACAGTCAAGTGCATTCCACCTTAATTTGCCATAGAACAACCATCAACGATGTACAAGAGAAGGAAACAAATATACAGAGAAAATCTAAAAACTCAAGAGCAAAACTCTTCAAAAGCCAAGGGTGCAGTGTTTTCTGAGAATTTCTAAAAGCAGAGGTGACTATGTGGCCTTGTAAACACAGTGCAAGACCCGTTTCACAAGTTGTAGTATCTCTAGTAGCTTTGCTTTTATTTTCATATATAGAATAAACTTCATTCAGCATGTAAAAATCATGGATCCAAGTGAAAAAGATTGCAAAAGTCAAAAATGGAATTCTTACCTCTTTAACAATTGCTGCAATTAACCTCCTTGCCAGTATGATGATTGTGAACACCAGCATGTTATAATCAATGAGGTGAAAATTCTGTAAATAAAAAGATTGATTCAGGATGACTGCTCCCACTCTCCACGTAAATGTCACTTTATCTTGTCTATATTAACAAGTACACTGGCCTAAAACACCAGTTATAGCAAACATACAAGACAATAGAGATAGATTAATCTCTGAAAGGCCATATACAACTGATAAAAAATGAAAGGTCAACACCTAACCACTGAGTACTCACCAATGATGTGTGGGAGGGGGGGTGTGATGGGGGGTACCACCACACAGTCTTGTAGATGTTGACATAGTGAACAAACAGGGCAATGAGGTGGCAGAAGAAAAGATGGAGCTCAAACAGCACGTTACAATCCACAGACAACTCTGGGATCTTGCAGTGCTTCAGAGGAACCACTGTCTGAGCAGCCAGTGGGGGGCTGGACATGCATGTTCCCGATCCATTCCTGCAGACAGAACAGAGGGCACAGAGAATACTAAAGAAGCCTTTTAAAAAAGTATTTTTCTCATGATGCACCCCCAGATGAGTTTGATCTGAAGGAGTGTATCTGAGCCTCACCTACCTGGTACGAGACCGCACCCCTGTGACCGGGGAACTGGTGGAGTGGTTGCCATTGCTGACCGAGCCTGGTTCACTGCTTAGTGGAGGTCTGCAGTACGTGGTACGGTTTGCCCCTCTCCTTCCACCAGCCATTGCAGACACACCCACGGCTCAGTTCTCTCTGCTTCCCGTCTAGTTTTATGATCTCTCTCCTTTGTACCTGTTCAGACGAAGGAAGCAAGTCAGACAGACAGAGACTGGGAGGAATATCCAACATATATGTAAAATTACTTACAAAATAATGGGTATAAATTATTTGAATAATTTTGTGGCATGTATCAAGTAGGATCGAATTTCCTGGCACAGCAACAGTGATGACATGATATTTTGGTCAGTGATTGGATTTGACACAAAGCTGATAATGGAAGGAGTGGTGCACAGAGCCACAACAAACACAACATAAATACTTTCTTTAAATCTTTAATATTTAACTGCCATCAAAAACAAACGGCGGCAATGACCTGCAGCAATTCTCCTTCATAAATATGCTGCACAAACTTTTACCGTTAAACAAGTTTGCACTGGCTGCATGGCAACCCTTAATATGGTGCAAGTTTTACGGAAGCTGACATTACGAGCTAGCTTCTTAGCTGCATGATTTGCCCACTTCCCGGGTCAAATATCGCTTATAGCGCCGTTTATATTTGAGACATGTGGCAGCAGCCGAAAACAGCGTGGACCTATACAATGAGGGACGGACTCCAATGTGTCCGCCAAGACCATGCTTCAATAAATACAAAGATTGAGGCCTAGGCTGGCAGTGTCTTTGGCTAGCTAGCTAGCTTCCAACCAACATACCAACCAAACAGGCTGGGCGAGAAAATGTAAGCTTACCAACGACAGCGTCTGCGCTCTGTTAGGTGCTGCTCTGTCGCATCGATTATAGTTTAAACGCAATAAATTTTCAGGATACTCGTTGAAATGCGAGCGTGTTTTTCACGTAAATCAGCGAAGACACTCATTGTTGATGTGAAACTGGTCGCTGATAGATGGGGGCGCGGATATGATAGAGACCTGTGGGAGGAGAGTCATTTAAAGGGACATTCCGCCACAACAAGGAAAATAAAGAAGGGGAATAAGTGTGCTTTGATGATAGATAATATAAATACATCTCCATGTTTCTTTGTAATACAGCTGCAGGATCATAAAGTGACTTTTTTTTTACACACTACAGCTGCTGCAAATAAATATATTGTGTGCATATAATTCTGCTTGCAGTGTATAAAAAAAAGGCTTTGGTGTAACCTGTGCACTGATTGTAGATTGTATGTTTTGGAAGTTTCATAATTCATAAAGACATTTACTGAGGTGAGGTAGTGCCTCTTGTCTTGCTGTTGCACAAGGTTTATCATGAACTTTTCATTTTCAGCTGTGCATACAGACACTCTGTCCACACACATGAACTCTACTACTGCACTGCTGAGTGTTACAGGATCTTTGGACTGTAATGGGTACTGGCACCAAGTCGGTGAAAGTTTTAACCATAAACTTAAATTATGTATACTCTATATTACTGCCTACCATCAAGCAAAGACTTTAGCCTTGATGTGTTTTTATACATTACAGGATTAACACTATGAACATATATTGCATTTGAAACTTGCTTGAAAGTAGACAGTAAACATGTCTGCATAGCCTTTGCATAATGAAGGAGCATTTAACCCTTATCGGTGCCAACTTTTGCTCACTTTTGGCCAACATATGATTTATAAGTGTATAAACTGGAAAACTTATGCTGTATCTGTAATCTCATGATGATGATGTACAGTACATAGTGTAAAACTTGGTATGGTCTGTAAACCTGTTCATCCTGGGTTTACAAATAGTATATCATTAAAAACAGCATGATTACAGCAGTTTTTCTTGGGTAAATCTCACTCTATCACTTATTGGTATATGTGTAAAGTGGCAGAGAAAGAAGTCCAAACAAGACAAAATTTAGTTGACTGAAAAATTAAATAGGATCTATGCACATATACATTATATGACAAGACATAACAGCAAGACTACATAAGGCAAGGCAAGTTTATTTATAAAGCGCTAATACACACTGGCAACTCAAAGTACTTTAAAAATGAGCAAATACAAGAACATAAAAGGAAAAAAATAAATAAATAGAAATAAAAACGAGGTTAAAAAGAAAAGAGTACATTCATTGGGAGAAAGTACAGTACATTTGATCACTTAACAAAGGGATCTCAGAACAATTTAGACTTGAAACAGGCCACAGTTGGAGCAGCTTTGATACCATCAGGACGTTGGTTCCAGAGTTGAGCAGCATAGCAGCTAAAAGCTGCTTCACATGTTTAGTTCTGACAGTATTACTAACACATTTCTCTCCTGTGATCTGAGTAGCTTAGCAGGTGTGTACTGCTGAAACATATCTGAGGGGTATTTTGGTCATGCCCCATGTACTGATTCACCGGATGTACCAAAAGCCAGTGGAAGGACTTATTGGAGTAATGTGGTCAGTTCTTTTGGTTCTCGTGAGGACACAAGCAGCTGCGTTTTGTACAAGCTAAAGCTGTTTGATGGTCTTTATAGGAAGGCCTGTGAAAAGACCATTAAAGTAGTCAATCCTGCTGGACATAAAAGCATGAATATGTTTTTTCCAATTGTTATCATTAGACCTCTAAGTTTGACTATGTTTTTGACATTGTAAAAAGGTTTTTAGTTACGGCTTTTATGTTTGTTTGTTTTTTTTTTATCTGAGATTGCTGTCAATTAAGACACCAAAGTTTTTAAGAATTATCTTTCACTTTAAGTCCTTTTATATTGAGATGAATGCCAATTCTCTCTGCCAAGTCTGTCTTCATTCTTACCTATAAGATTTTTTCAGTTTTGGCCCTGTTCAGATGAAGAAAATCCAGTAGTTAATCTGGTCAATGCATTGACTAAGAAACTCTAGGGCAGTGGTTCTCAACCTTTTCCAACTCATGGCCCACTTGAAAATCTCAAAAATGCTGGCAGCCCACCTCCAAACCCATAACAATTCACAACAATTCAATAACGCCTTCTCAGAGCACTTTGTATTTTAATGATAATGATCAAATATGATGTTGGCCCACTTGCGATACCTTTGGGTATCATCTGCATAAGAAATTTTACTGTATTGTAATTTCTCCAAGTGGAAGCATATAAAGGTGGAATAGTAAAGACCCTAAGATCGATCCCTGGGGGACACCACGAGTCAAAGATGTTGGTGGTGTGGTATAATTTTGAGGGAAACAAAAAGGCTTCTAAGGTCTTCTAAGCATGATCTTAGCCACTTAATTACTGTACCTGAAAATCCAACCCAATGTTCCAGTCTGTGTAGTCATGTTTTGATCTAGTATCAAAGGCTGAACTAAGACCCGACACTACTAGGACTTTCAGGTTCTCCTGTATCAGTATTAGGGCGCACGTTATTTAGGACATTAGTGAGAGCTGTTCCAGTGCTGTGATTAGCTCAGACAGAAACTCAAAACACTCACATTTGATGTTAAGAGCTTAGTTAATGAAAAACCTTTTTGATGACTTTGCCAACAAATGGCTATGAGATGAAAGGCATAAGTTCAATTTATCCTCAATGAAAGCTTTGCACGATGTTAGGTAGAAAACAAATTATCCTGCTAATCCTTACAGTTCACTTTCGGTAATCTGATGTATCACATGTAAAGACAGACTTCTTACAACAAACAATTTAATTAAAAAAAGACCTTTATTTTCAGTTTCTTTTTTTTATAAAAAGACAGCTAAATGTCTTCAGTGTAAAAATATGGAAAATCTAGACACATTCAAAAGACAAAATTCCACATGATCAATGATCATACAGAACGTCTTCAACAAAAAAACGTATTTCTTTCAATACTTCAGCAATATTTCAGAAGAGCAGAACATTTTCTCAGTGAGGAAGAAAGCTTTCTCTCCATTTTTTTTTTTTTTTTTTTTGAACTGATCATGGGATCAGTACTGAGTAAGAGGTGATCAGTCTCAGAGACACTGCAAGGCCTCTGCTCTCTCCAGGGACTTTCAATGAACCTGTTGAGGAAAGAAGATTTGAGTCAGTTCAACAGCATAATTCAAGTCTAATGATTCTCTGCAATTTCTTTTCAACTAACCTTAAAAAGGCCCGGTAAGCTGGCGATTATTGTGTCAACTGCATCTACACAGACAACCTGACAATCTGACAACCTAAGAGGAGAAACAGAAATGAGATCTTGGACACACAAGTTCCTACATACATACAATGGACAACACACATGCAAGACTAATTTTATACTACAAGTATCATGCAACTCAAGCTGAAGGGTTTTTGTCCACCAGTGGGATATTTTAACGCTTTGAGTGCAACTACTAATTTTCATTAATCTACATTCTACAGAAATAATCAAGATGGAATTGGTAAGTATTGAGTGAAATGAATGGACCATTATTGGTTTTATTTGAGCAAGAGTTGCATCACAACCATTTCTGATTGTTTTGTACGGCTTATTTTGCTCGGAATAACTACTGATAGCATAATTTTGTACTTCAATGTTTTTGATATGTTTTGGATGACTTGAATTACTTGGATGTTTTGCACAGAAAACAAAACAAAAATCTAACAAATGAGTGTTGGGGTTAGTTTTACCTTCTTGTGGCGATCTTTAGGCTTTTAGAATCCTCTCCACTGCGATTTTTTTCTTTTATAAAAACCAGCCAGCATGACTTTGCATCAAAGTCAAGTAAGATCCCTGCAAGCTTGATTTGAAATACTGTTGAAATTCGGTTATTTCAAGTGGCTGAAGATGCACTGCTCTCTTGAGAGCTTGAAGAGATACACTAACTAAAGGTTAATGACAATACATATTCAAGCACTATATCATTCTCAAGTCAAACATGTATTTGGCAGCACATTACCTCAAGGAATGATGAGCTTTATTTTTTTTTTTTTTTGACATCACAAGTGTCATTTAGATAAGTTTTGAAAAACAGAGGAGGAGGATAACGTCATTGGGAAAACACTGCTTTTTTGTTGTTGTTTTTTTTTTTCTTTTTAAATCAGGCTGACGTGTATACATACAGCTTATTCGGCGTTGTTGAGAAACCACTGAGGACCACTTTCACAAACTGAGGGCATTCCTTTGGTACAACAAAGGCAAAATACCATGTTTAGATTGATTAAAAAGAAACTAGAAACTTTATTGAAACACGCACTGCAGAAAAACATTTTGGGATATATTTAGGATCCTATTTAGCCAAAGGTACACAAGCATTATGCATTTTGGAGACGGTACGGCTTAAAGCAAACACAGTTATCCTAAGGTTATTTACAAAATATTGAGTTGGCTGCAGCCTTCCTTACATGCAGTAAGGATTGTTAACCCTTCAATCTTAACAAGAATTAGTCTAACATCAGCGATGATTTTGACACAGCATAATATACCAATTGTAAAGAGTGGCAAAAATAGAGGCATTTTTCTTTGTCAAATGTAATTCAATAGTGTAATATTTTTTAGGAGATCCTATAACTTCATACAACACGAGATTTGTATCGTAATATAGTAACAAATATATGATAAGACTTGTTTTTAATCAAACGGCTCAGGGCTGTATTTGAGTTTGCAACTAAATCTATTCTAGTTATAGTGAAGTTACATTGAGGCATTATGAAACATTTTTGTCCAGTCAAGAAGGACTTTTAAAATGCAGCCTATGTGAGAAAGGTTTATCGCCACAGTCACTGAAACTGAAATACCCATCAAATATCACTAAACGTTCCTGGTTTATGTCACTAGGACCTTAACTGCCAACTATGCAACTGACACAATCATTAAATAGAAACAGATAAACAATGAAAAAAATGTGCGCTCATTTTTCTCCCCTGGCACTATGATACATCCAACAAAAGGTCTCCGAGTTTAAAAAACAAAATAATAAAATAAAGCATAAAAAAAACGGAACAAACGAGAGGGAAATTACTTTTGAAAAGTTAAGCGAGTTACAATCGGAGACAGTTGCCACAGCAACTCTCTACCAGTAGCCGTTCAGTATCTTCCATATGGATGTTCTCTATACGATCCCTTCGACTGTCTGGACGGGGGGGCTTTGCCTCCGGCCCCAGAGTTGGACCATGAGTTGTCCCAGTCATCTTGAGCTGCAAGGACAGGAAGGAAAGAAACAAAAAAGTGTGCGAGTGTGGTAGACAGAAGATACAATCATTGCTTAACAATGTGTCGGTGAGCGTTTCATTGGTTAGGCACACACACACAAAAAAAAAAAGGGATGTCATATTTATAATCTTACCATAAGGCTCATATGATGAATCCTGGGCCTCCCCGTGTCCGTAATCATAGTATTCAGTATCCCTGCGGACAGATTGCAAAGCAGTGTTAGAGCAATACACCTCCAACCTGTGGTCAGACTAAATGGGCAAAGCCACCTGAAATTTTGACTTACGCAGGTGCAGACTGCTGACTATAATAACTATCATATCCTTCATAGGCAGGCTCTGCATAGGATTCTTCATATGGAGGCTAGAAGGAAAAAAAATTAAGTTAGGAAAAGTCAAGTGAGTCACAACTGCTTTGACAACAGAATTCACACTTCACCTGAAGAGATCACTACCATTTGTTAAGTGACAATTCATGTGAAATTTCAAAATAGAGGATTCTAGAAACTTACATAGTCCTCATAGGCATCAGCTTTGGGCTGTGATGCTGAAGGAGGAACTTGGTGTTGCTGGTGGGACAGGGCTGAGGAGGGGAGCATTCTTGGTGCCCCAGCTGCAGGGGGTCTAGAGCGGGGAGCTGAGCCTCCTCTAGTAGGTGCAGAAGGTAGACCACCCCTACCAGATGGTGCACCTCTAGGGGCGCTGCCCCGTCCTAGTCCTCCCCGTGGAGCTCCACCACGCATTGCTCCTCGTGGGCCCCCACGTGGCATTCCTCGCCCCCTGTGGAAAGTTTGTAAAATGTTATCAAAATGAAAACAGATTAGCAAAAACATGCTACTACTACTAATAACAACAACAACAACAACAAAAACAACAACAATACAGTACAGCTACATGTTTGAGCATTTTGCTTCATGCTGCTGCATGACATTCAATGTGCTGCAGAAATCAGGCGCTATTGTTATGAATCAAGCTCCTACCTTGGTCCTCCAGCACCGGGAGGTCCACCTCTGCCCCTTCCTAGGTGACCACCTCGCCCCCTGCCTGAACCATCCTGGGATCCATTCAAGAAGTGAGGATCCATATACGGGTCATGCTCACCAGGTTCCTATAGATGAGACAAAAACAGCAAGTTAAATTATGTTTATCATTCCCCTGGGGTAGCTAGAGAAACCTGCCTGCACATCTGTAAAGCAAATGTTAAGGGTGTACAAAATATTTCTGTAATTGGGATGTGAGGGGTTTTACCACACACGTACTGGGATAAGGAACTTCTTGACTTCCTCCATGGCATGAGCCATGCGCAGATAGGCTTCTGGGATGGGTGCCGTCACTTCAATGAACACATGCAACTCCATGGCCAGGTGAGCATATTTAGCCTCGCCGCCCTTCCTCAGCTCTTCCTCCTGACAAACACATCAAAGGCAAACAATAATTAACATACAAAACATCACTTAATACTAGGTAACATCCTTTGAACAGTGAAGCGAAGAACACACATACCTTATTTTTGTCCCTCATGGAACCTTTACCCAGAACTGAAATTTTTGCACCAGTGTCCTCCTGGAGTCTCTTAATTGTGCTACCCTGAGGTCCCAAAAGCTTACCGACAAAGTTGACCTGCGGGAAATGTTACAGTATAAATTGCAGTTTTACATTACTCAATGTTGTTGCCATTGCATAGAAGACACTACAACTAAATGTAATGGCAGGCAAGTACAGAACAGTTTGTTCCGACAAGAAATCAGGTCATGGCAGCAACATTCAGCACAACAAAAAAAAAAAA
>NW_019524535.1:93383-169696 GCF_002814215.2 Seriola lalandi dorsalis | reverse complement strand
AAAAAAAAAAAAAAAAAAAAAAAAAAAAAAAACCTCCTTTCAACTCCACCACACCACAGTTGCAACAGCCCTCTCTTCACTACTTCAATTGCATTTTTAGACTACTGCAAAATAATTCATGCAGAAATGAGACATAGCAGGGCACTGGGTGCGTGACTTGACAAATTCTAGGGCAACAAAGCTAGTGGGTGCTTCAAATTGGATACACTGGATTTGTTGTACATGCACAACACTCCTGGGCAAATTATGTTTACTGTTTAAGACCAAGCACTGATGAGAAAAAATGACTTTACTTCAGGTTTTCATTAATGACTAAGAAGAGAACCACAATATTTATCAAGTGTAATTTAATTTAAGTCCCAATGGGTCCATTAAGAGTCATTAGGCACAGCCATAACAGTTGATTGTATCTGCTAAATTGACCAAGCACCCCTTAGAAAATAGACATTTAGACACTGGTGAAGGACTGCATAATAAAAAAAAGAAGGTAATTTCTTACCCTAGGGTACTGTTTGGTGGGAATGAGTACTCGCTCTTTGAGTTTGAGATTCTTGGTAGCAAACAGGTCCAGATATGCTTCCTTCTCTGGCTCTTTCTTGGTGTCACCTTTCTGGATCCTCTCAATCTCTGCAGACAAGAAAAATGTCTTTGACCATGTGGCACTTTCAGAAGTACACATAGAAATGTATTTGCGGTGTAAACGAAAAATAAGCCGCATCTGACGTTATCTTGTAGCAACCTGCAAACCAATCAAAACAAAGCTTCTTTGTATTCTGTGTCTTGACTGAGTACCAAGCCCTTGGATCACACACTCTGTATCTCTTTGGCACTTTTGTGCTGAAAACAACATCATTTTTATTGCATCTGTGCAATAAATGAGCTATAACAATTAACGTGCCCCGCAGAGATGAGTCTGGGTCTGGGAAGCGAAATGGAGCTATTCAGTGAACTCGTAATAACGTTAAGTATAATTAACCGAAACGGATTCTTGCACATTTGAACATTTATATAGGTCATTGAATAAGTTGATATGCCGCCAGAGTTAAATAACCCAATCTGACACCATTTTAACCAGAGGGATTTGACCCACATCGCTAACATCCACGTGTTCAGTGCGCCATTGTTCAGGCCGCTATCTGTCTCTGGGACCGGGACAACAAAAAGAAAGTAGGCCACACGCCCTGCTCACGCAAGCTAGCCAGTGTTAGTCCTAATAAGATAGCGACTGATCACACTACCTGCAGAAATAAGCTTCATGGCGTGTGTGAACGAAGAATCCAAGCTGTCCTTTTCAGCCAGGAGCTCCGGGAGGTACTTGCTGTCTTCCATTTTGATTTTCTTCTGTGCTGGGCTTGACTCGATGACGGACTCAGATTTGCTCTTATTAGCATTCGCTTGGTTCATAATGCACTAGCACGGCCAGGTTAACGAACGAAGCCTTGCTAGGTTCGTTAGCTTCGCCTTAAATCGAAACTGCGGCCAAATAGATAACGGCAAAAACGGTCACGCCACACAACCTCCGGTTTCTTTCCGTGGAAAGTCGTTTGGCTCTTGTCAATGGACAAAGGAGAGATGGCGCAGCTGCATTTGAGTGAGATGGGAGGAAGGGACACGGGAGGAGACAATGACGTCACCACCACCGAGGAACAAGGTAGAGACGAAACTTTATGGAGCAAGTTGGCTCTTTTGCTCTGTTTATTTTCTTAACAGGTGCGGGAATAAATGGGCCTCTTTGGCAAGATACACAGTTATACTGGTGGCAGTGAATTCCGATAGTTAATTCCCGTTTCATAAATTCATATTAACAAGTATTAATGCATCTCAAGGCAGTCAGACATTGAGACAAACAGCTCTTAGCATAACGGAAAAAAGACATACATGATTAATGAATCAAGTGAATAATTATCTTTTAATTCAATCAATAGAGTCATTCAACATGTACGAACAGCAGCATGTATAGTTTAACAACTGTCACTGAAGTTACTGTGTTCAATTGCTAATTTGGCCCAGAGACATATTTGTAATTAAGTTTAAACTTTTTCCAGCGCAACTGCATTTTATGTTGCCATGCACGTTTCTTCTTTCAGCATATTCCACCATTTGGCAAAGATTGATTACTGCCTACTACTTTTTTTCTGCCTCAAACTTTGCGTTATCCCTGCGCTACACTACTTACTGTTGTTGAACGCATTGTGCATGTATATGGTAGGTGACAATAAAGATTAGTTAAACTGTTATCCTCCACAATGTTTTAACGGGAACTTTGTTTTTTTATCATCATCCACACACCATTGATTTAGATTACTTTCAGATGAGGTATTTATTCAGAACAGCTGTGAGAAACTGCTGGATTGGTCAGTCAAATCACAAGCACAGCCATGAACCTTCTCTATTATGTAGTGCACAAAAGTGTTTTCTTGAATATGCTCGTATTGCATTTGATGTTTCACTGCACAGAGTTTGCTGTGATCATGTCTGTCAGGTACCATTTTTCTCCTCTGGTTGAGCCTCTGAGGTGAGAGCTCTTGCTGGCCTTATTGATGTGGTTTGATTGGAGGCTTGATGTGAGAGCTGCAAGTTTACCCAAACCCACATTCCATGATGACCACATAGACTGTGGTTGCAAACACACATAAGACATAGCTTTCCAACCCAGAGTTTTACACAGGAGTAATGTACTAGTAATGACTAACAAGTTGACAGTAGTCTTTTGTGAATGAATCTCTCAACACCAATTTTAATTGACCTCCCCTGACTGTTAATACAAGCACAACATGCACTCAGACTTAGAATATAGCATATTTCTCAGATGGCAATCAATCTGTTGCACTTCAGCCCATGTACTCCAAAAGAAAACCCCCTGCTCTTCTTTTGTGTTGACTTAATAGAAGCATTTTTCCTACATATTCTCAGATTTCAATCATATGAACAGTTATAGACACAGACCATGAAGTTCACAATCCTATCTTTGTGTGCTTGTGTGCACAACTTTAAATATTGGCTGACCTGACTGAACAACTTACATCAACCATAGTGTTGTGAACAAAGAACAGATCAACTCACATTTATATATATAGGCTGCTATATATGTTTCAATAATTCAGAGAGAAGGTGAGACAGTTTCTAATATGTTGCTATGTTGTGTATGTGACATATGGGCATTATTTTTTTTGGATATTTGTGATATAATTCTTTTCTCAAAAGTAAAGGCTGTGTCCCTCAGAAGGACTTAATATCCATAAAATATTCAAAAGTGAGATTTAATTTTAATTTAATGTTCTAGCAACCATTTAATCGCCCAAGAAAAATAAACATTTGTTGATTTATTTACAGTGATCAGTAAGGCATCAACACAATTTCAATTTTGAAAAAGAATTTGCAAAAGCATTTCAGTAAAACTGGGTCAACAAAAAACATTACACTCTTCAATCAAATTTTTACTTTTCAATAATGACTTTAAATTAAGAGTTCGGTTCAATGCTACTATTCCTCATTTAAATTGAAAGTTATTATGATTTCTGAAATAGTGTATCTCATGAAATACCAGCGTCATATAATTAATCTGTAATCCGTCAGTCATAAACAGTTCACCCCAGAAGTAGAAAACCTGATATTACAAGTCAATAATCAGTGCCTTACATAAAAAGGCCACTTAAACTGGCCATGTAGATATTCCAGTTCCATAGAACCAGGAGTGTGATCTCCCTCTGGAGCTGTCATCAGATATCAACAATGGCAAATATCTCTGGTTTTTCTTTATCATGGATCTGCATTGCAGAGTATGTGATGGCTTTCACCTCTGTTCCCTGGAATGGCAACACAGGACATAACACTTAAATCGCTTCAATTATGTACCTTTCATTCTTAATCTTACATAATTCCTCTATTAAATATTAATTCACTTCCGTCAATAGCTTACCTGTGGATGCTTCTCCAGAGAGAATTCTTCACCCCACCTTTAATAAACAAAAGTAAATCTAGGTTGTGAGAGAGCAGCTTCAGGGAGAAAAGAATTCATCCACATTCAAACCGTTTATAATTCAGTGATCTCTTGTATATGCTACATTACTATACATGCAACATTTTTCAAAATAAAAGGCAGACAGCACACATTTGAATCTTTTGCACACACATCCTTTCATGATGATCTATGACAGTTTGGACTCAGAGTATGTGTATGTGTTCAACAGTCATAATAAAAACCTCTATAGATCACCCATAAAATACAGATGATAAACAAAATAGTGTAAACATCTAATGCTAATGGCCTTAAAATCTGAAGAAATTTAGTCACACAAACACTGCTACCACTGTGGGTAATAATAGATGGCAGTGACCAGTATTCTTCAGCTGTAAAAATGTGGCAATCAAAACTCTGATGTGCAAGTTTTCAAAGTAACATTAGACAACTACCAAAGCTGTAAAGGCCCTTCATGTTATTAGGAACAGGTAACCAGACTTACCCAATGGAGCGGATCTTGAAATGCATTCTGTCTATGTGCACCACTTTGACTTCCTGTCAAGAGAATAAAATGAGGAAACAAGTGATTACCACATAAGGTGTTTTCATAGTCTGTGCATAAACAACATCCTATTACATGTTTCAAGAAAATGATGCACTGCAGTGTAAAAGAACTCAGTGTATTTTGTATATTTCTGGAGTATATCCCAGCATACATCAAGCATAGGACAGGGAAACACTAGGACAGAACAATCTCTCACATACAAATTATGGGTTAACAGTCTCTAATCCATTTGACATTGTGTCTTTGTACACCTGCGTGGCTGTAGCAAGAACAAACTCCACTCAGAAAAAAACAGGGCCCAAAATAACAACATTGTTTGCAGCGATATGTCCACCATCACACAACTAACCACTTACAAACACACTCACCCTGGGAACAAAGAAGAGATCTGCACAAAACTTGTATAACCAGTCATCTAGGAAATGGAAGAGAAGAGACTCCATGTCGTCACCTTTTGAGCAGGCGATGAGGGGAAAAGAGTAAACATAAGAGTTTAATGACAGTACAACTGATAGAATAGTTAGGACTGAGGCTTGTGTTGAACAGACAGGGACTCTCACCCTGTGACTCCACTTCAACGGTATCAATTGGTTCCACTGTCTCTGTGTCCGTCATGTAGCCAAACATGCCCATGGCACATTGCTCGAAGGCTTCTTCCAGAGAATCTCCCCAGGAATGAATTCTGGGAAGAGAAAATGTGTGTTATGATAACGATGACCGCCGAAGAATAACAGAGAAACATGAGATCTGACAAACACTTTACGAAAATATCACACTCACTGTACATCTGCTGTATGATCCAAATCTGTAAAATTAACATCACAACATGATCACACAGAGCAAGTTGATTTCTTGCTATTAGACCAACTTCATGGAAACATTGAGGCTAGGTATGGCGTATGGCTACATTATTCATAGTAACTTGAGACTTACATTCATATTTCTTGTTGATTGGCGGATATTTCGACTTGACAACTTTCTGTGCCTGGGTCAGGTCTAGCGGACGATCGTCCATTGTAGCTATAGGTCTGTTTAACGTCTAAAAAGATAAACAAACCTAATCTTCACCATGTCGGTGTTACAACCGGGTTACAACATGGAAATCAGGAGGAGGTTCCGGATGTAGCAATAGTAGTAATGTGATGCTGTGATGACTTCCTGTCCGCTTTGGTGAACGCTGATTGGCTTGTCACCTTCTATGGAGTTGGCGCCATTGCAAGCCTCCGTGCTGTCTTCAGAGCGCTCTCCTCTCAAAAAATACTACTCTTTGCCAGAATAAGCGGTTTAACTGCGACGTAATGGCTGATAAAGACGGTAAGAGTGTGAATTAGGTGACTATGTCTGTGTGTGTGTGCACTGCAGAGTGACAGAAAGTACGAGTCCGGATGGACCGGTGGTTGTTGGCGCGCCGGCCAGCATCTCCTTTCATTGTTAGAAACCAACCAGCCAGCTAGCTGATAGCTAACGTTAGCTGCTGACAGGCTGGCTACACAGGGCTTTTAGTTTACGAGTGCAGGTTAACTCACTTTTCCACATGGGTTGAAGTGTTGCTTAGGATCCCCCCCACAGACTAATGGGGATTTTGTATTCGTGAAGCTAACTCTTTCTACGCGTGCTAACGTTAGCTTATCAGCAAAATAAACCAGGTTTGCTTGCTAATGTGAATTAACCAAGGAAAAGACTTGGTTTAACTCTCCTTAAATGCATCGCAATATCCTCTGCTCTGTCCAGGGGAATTAGACGCTTAGTTTTCATCGCTCTGTGTTGCTGGCTAATAATACTTTGCAGCTGCGTTTGACGATGCTGTGGAGGAAAGGGTGATCAATGAGGAGTACAAGATCTGGAAGAAGAACACCCCTTTCCTCTATGACCTGGTTATGACTCACGCCCTGGAGTGGCCCAGCCTCACCGCCCAGTGGCTGCCAGATGTCACCAGGTGAGTGTTGCACCCTGACATTCACCAAAACATGACAAGAGAGAGGTCTGGGTGATGTATGTGTTATGTTCCTCTTCACAGACCAGAGGGTAAAGACTACAGCGTGCACAGGCTGGTCCTGGGGACACACACTTCTGATGAACAGAATCACCTTGTGATTGCCAGTGTTCAGCTCCCAAATGATGATGCTCAGTTTGATGCCTCACACTATGACAGCGAGAAAGGAGGTGAGGGATATTATATGATATTTTAACATAAACATTACTGTCTTTCATTGTAATAAACTGTCATGAAGTTCTTATATTAGGATGTTGTGGCTCACAGTTCTTGTCAATGAAAGTTAAACTTTGCTGAAATCTTTAATGCTTCAGAAAATATAGGTATGTATTTTTGTTTTTTGTAATATTTTGGTTAATCAAATACACTTTCCCATACCATACCCCATTTAACATGCTTAGTAGAACAGAATTGCTTTTCATACATGTACTTTTGCAACAACCATCTTATGTATATGCTGTTCCTTAATTCAGAGTTTGGAGGTTTTGGTTCTGTAAGTGGGAAGATAGAGATAGAGATCAAGATCAACCATGAGGGAGAAGTGAACAGAGCGCGTTACATGCCTCAGAATCCTTGCATCATTGCCACCAAGACCCCCACCAGTGATGTGCTGGTCTTTGATTACACGAAGCACCCCTCTAAGCCCGGTAAGATTACAGCCCAAACATATTTTCTGAAGAGTTTTCAAAATAGTTTCTGCTCAATTTTGTCACATTGCTTTTATTGGTATGGAAGACCCTTCAGGAGAGTGCACCCCAGATCTGCGGTTGAGAGGCCACCAGAAGGAGGGCTATGGCCTCTCCTGGAACCCAAACCTCAGTGGCTGTCTCCTCAGTGCCTCTGATGACCATGTGAGCAACCTCTCATTATCTTCTGTTCTTTTTAATGTTTTGGTCAGTAGGCCTCGGCTGATATTCGATATTATCAAATACTATTGAATATCACAATACTTTCTTGCTATATGCAATATCTTTAAGATCATAATGTTTCTGTAAGATCATTGAAATTTTATTTCATTTTATTTTTGCAGTTTTGCACAGTCTTCCCTGCTGCCAAGTCTGATCCTCATTTCACCGCTTGCTGACTGTACATTGTGCCTTAATGTGTGACAAAACATTTAACTGCATCGCTTATACCTGAAATATGAAATACAACAATATAATTATATTGAACCCCAACCTCCCCTGGGACAATATTGGATATTGTTCAAGCCTATTGTTAGTGCACTTTCTTACCCACCCCCTGTTCCTCTGTTCTCTCTTGCAGACCATTTGCCTGTGGGACATCAGCACAGTGCCCAAGGAGGGGAAGATTGTGGATGCCAAGACCATCTTCACAGGCCACACTGCAGTGGTGGAGGATGTCTCCTGGCATTTGCTCCATGAGTCACTCTTTGGATCTGTGGCTGATGACCAGAAACTCATGATGTGAGCAGCCCTTATTTTGATCCCAGAATTCACCACCCGCTGTGGAGAGTTGCTGTTCAGTTTCAACTCTTTTTAACAATGGTGCCTTTGTCCGTTTCGGCACAGCTGGGATACGCGGTCCAACAACACCTCCAAGCCCAGCCATGCAGTGGATGCCCACACTGCTGAGGTCAACTGCCTGTCCTTCAATCCCTACAGTGAGTTCATCCTGGCCACTGGGTCTGCAGATAAGGTAGGTGCACGCCCCGCACAGCTGTTAAACAGCAAGCTGCTGTACAATGATACATGATCTATTCTTATACTCTCAGTATAATGAGGTGAATCAGTGAAAGCGGACCACTTTTATTTTTAGACCGTGGCTCTTTGGGACCTAAGGAATCTGAAACTAAAGCTGCACTCGTTTGAGTCTCACAAAGACGAAATCTTCCAGGTAAGAAGTGAATCTCTGATCAGTTACATTCATTTGACATACAGTATGTAGCAGAGTTATCGTTTGGTCGATCTGTATGGGCTCAAAATAGGGTCAAACTTTTATTTGATCTTGTAAAGTGATGTTTACAAATAATTCCAGAGTTTGTAGTTGTAAATCAAACTTTGTAAACCTGTAAAATAAATTTGCATGAGATATTCATGTTTGTACAGCTGAAGAAAAGATTTGTTTTTGTGGCGAAAAAAGAGAGAGACAAAAGTCCCTTTGTCAGCATGTGTACAGATTCAAAGCAGAAAACGGTGCGTGAAAGTCATTCAAAAGTCAATGTTCCAAATGTAACACTGATGTTACAAGTATGGATTATGACCCCGTGTTTACATCTGAATCTGGCTGGACAATGACCGTCCAATCAAAAAGTAGAGTCCAATCAGAGCGCATGTGGTTACGTTACCTGAAAGGTGTAGATTTTCAAGATGTGCATAATTTCCTTTTGTCAAGTACAAACTTGAACTTCTCTTATTTATTTATTTATTTATTTATTTGTTTGTTATTATTATTATTATTATTATTATTATTATTATTATTATTATTTATTTAGCAGGTGTACAGGTTGATTTACAACTACAAACTTTGGAATTATATGTTCACTTCGCTTTACAAGCTGAAAATCCTCTTTGACCTGAATTTGAGCCCATAGATCTGGAGATGGTTGTAAACACTGGCTGGTAGATGAAAAAATTGAGGCTTAAATGAATGCTGTGGGCCACTGACCATGTTGTGGAATGGGGCCTGTTTGCCATTTAAGCCACTTGTCTTGCCCATGGCTTTATGAGATCAAGCATGTTATAATTGTTATCTATATGATGTGATTCAAAGGGGGGACTAGAGAACAGCCAAAAGGCAACAGTCAGCCCACTGTTTCTGAAAACTTTTAGTGTTGTTGATAATGCTACTTTTGATGACTTTAATGTTCATGTAGTACTTTGTAGCAGAAATGAAACATCCAGTCCATTTCACCCCAACAGGTTCAGTGGTCTCCTCATAACGAAACCATCCTGGCCTCCAGCGGCACAGACAGAAGGCTCAACGTCTGGGACCTCAGTAAGATCGGAGAGGAGCAGTCTCCGGAGGATGCTGAGGATGGCCCTCCTGAGCTGCTGGTCAGTTTTATGGTTATGTGTGCAACCTTTTTTATTTTTTATTTTAAAGGTTCCATATTGTAGAAAGTGAGATTTCCATGACATTTTCGATTATAAAGCGGGTTTAGGTGCTTTATAAATACTGTTAAAGTATCAAAGCACTCAGTCCACAGAGACGCACACACAGCCTGTATACAGAAACTGCCTTATAACAAGTCATCAGGACTTGTGTAATTAGGTGATGTCTCAACTATACAGTCACCGTCCTCAGCCTTTTTTTTTTTTTTTTTTTAAACTTTATTAACAACGTGACACCAAGCAGTCATTCTGTTCCTGAGCTCACAAGTTGCAAGACAAAAATGTTGTGAAAACGCTGCACAATCATTGGATGTCAGGAAGCCAGTATATCACTTCCCAAGGAGAGTAATATTAGAGACCAGTAGCTAGAGTTTATTTTTTCTGAAATTTCAGCATTTTAGGCCAAATATGTCCGTCCACAATATCTTCTTTTGGATATCAAAACCTTAAAAAAAAAATCTGGAAAAATACAAAACATGGAGCCTTTTTTTCAAATTGAATTTCAAGCGCTGGAGTAATCCCTCCTGCTCTGTTTGTCTTTAGTTCATCCATGGAGGACACACAGCTAAGATCTCAGATTTCTCTTGGAACCCCAACGAGCCGTGGGTCATCTGTTCTGTATCAGAGGACAACATCATGCAAGTCTGGCAGATGGTAAGAGCCTTGTTTATTGGCAGGGGTGTCAGAACTTCATTTAATTATGTTGAATCATAAGACCATGAAATAATAGACATAATACGAAGAGAACTTTGATATTAAAGTGCATTTATTACAATAATCAGAACAAGTTACAGTAAATATTTCTAACATGTTCTCCAACAGGCTGAAAACATCTACAATGATGAAGACCCAGAAGGTGCTGCAGATTCAGAGGTTCAAGCATGAGTCCAGTCTCCACGTCTCTTCGTTTGACCTGCTTGTTAAAAATGGATCACATTTCCAATGTTCGGTGCATCAGCAGTGATGTCTTTTTTTAAAAAAAAAAACACAAAAAAAAACATTTTGGGCAGCAGTGGTTTTGTAGAAAATTAAAGAATAAAATGCTGCATTGTCATCATGTTGTGAGGTATTTAAAATACAGTCTGTATCGGTCAGATTTTTAGATCTTTAGTTTTTCAGACTCCCAGTAATCCACTCCGGTTTGTGACGAAACCATCACAGATGAGTCCATCATCATTCAGGTTTGCATAATGATGGTTTCATTTGTTTCTTCTTGATTAGTTGTGCTGAAAGCATTTCTACAGAGATCCATTTTTAATAAAATTGTACATACTGTAGGTTTTTCCTTTTTATTTGCTTGATATTTGTAGTAGGAATTTTCCAGATTGTGTGTTGTCACTTGTATGTGTTTTTTCACTGCATTTTTTTGTTTTTCTGTGCTGCATCTGATCTCTTGTGTACTTAAGTATATTCATAATAAAAAATATTTACATTAAATCAGTTTGCTTTGTTTTTTGATACAGCATATCATATGTTAAGCTGTATGTAAGAGAAATTTTAGGTAATGAGTCTGTAAAAGCGAATAAATACCAAGTTTGAATTATACTGCATATTAAGTTTTAGCTGTTTGACATGAAATGAAAATGCAAAGCCATGGTTTGGTCAAGTGTAGATATCCTGGATAAGAATATCCACTGGAAATAGAAAATTAGGTCTCTTCCTCTGTGGTGGTTTCACTCGCTTCATCACAGCCTCTATAAAATAAGGCATTCATTAGTCATTGTTTTTATCCTGGTGCTCAATCTGTAGTAAAATTAACTGGTTTAGAATAAACGTACCTCAGAAATGTCAGCTCTGTTAATAGACCATCTCTAAGATCCTCCAAGTCGTTCTTAGATTTTCTTTGAACTTCAAACTCCACTTTCAGTTCCCTCAGAGTGTCTTTTAACTTCTCCACAGTCTCCTGTGGTAAAGTGGAGAAAAGTCTTGGTCTGGTTTCACCTCACACTCTATATTTGGCATGTCGTACTTGACCTGGGTCACTAACCTTGTGCTGTGTGACGCTCTCCTCTCGCTCCCTCTCCATCAGAGAGATCCTCTGCTCCAAACAGGATCTCTGCACCTCCAGTCTCTGGATGTCCTCTCTCAGGGGCCCCAGACTGGCCCTCAGGTCCATCGCCTGCTCCCTGCTCTTTCTCAAGGCATCCTCCCCAATCTGCCTCCTCCTCAGCAGGGCCATGAGTCGAGGCTCGTACCAGCCCTCCAGCGCCCTCACGCTGCCGCTGAGCCGCCGCTGCAGTCTAACAGATGCCTGGCGGCACTGGCTGACGTCGCTCATGGCCCTGGGCCTGCGGAGCTTAGTGGCCTGGTCCCTGAGAGAGTTGAGCTGGCTTTTTTGGGCCTCTTGGAGCTGGGACAACTCCTGAGTGAGATTTTGGATGTGGGCCTTAAGCTCCTCCTGCGGACAGATGTAAAATAGAAAAGACAGACATCATAGATAGATAGATATATAGATAGATAGATGAATACTTTTTTTTTTATTTATCCCCCAGGGGAAATCCATGAACATTTAGAAGATAATTTCTGATCACGATTTTATTGAAACCTTTTGGGATTTGTGGTAATGAAACAGGTAAAAAATGGCAACTATTCCCAACAAAACAGTGCAGAAGAAAACAATAAAAACTAGTTCATAGTTCAAGTTTCAAGTTCTAGTTTCCAACCTGATCATACATTTTTATAACTTGTTTATTAGCCAAAATTATTCCTTAACTTGTTTACACTTCCGTGTGTTCTCACCACCACCATTATACTCAAGGTGTATTATTATGCTTGATGTAATTTGTAAATATTTGTATTGTAAATTTGGTTCCCTGCATAATGTATTTTATCTTTTTACCCCCAGGATATGATTTTAGATATACCCTTTCAGTTTCAGCACACCCCTTCCCAATGACACACCTCAGTAAATCAATACTCTAAATCCAGTGGTTCCTACCTGTGTAACTGCAGACTGAGCCACCTCGTACTCGTGTGCAGCCAGTGTCACCTGGCTCTGGATGCATTCTCTGGCTGTGGCAAACAGCTTCCTCTTCACCTGCTGCACTTCCTCATAAACAGCCACATAATCCAGCTGAGCCAGAGTGAGCAGCCTCTGTGTCTGCACCACCTTCGCACTCAGGTGCTTCACAACTCGCAGCATGGGTTCCTGTAGAGAGAGGAGCTCCCGTATCAGCTCGTCCCTCTGCTTCTCTTGACGGGACACTTGCTGGATGCAGTGCTCGAACAGCTGGCCCAGGTTGTCCATGACAGCCTGGTCCATTTGCGTTGTAGGGTGTTGTGTACACTGATCTAGGAGAATGATCGTCTCTGTTTCAGAGTCAGTGTGGCTGCTTTCTGTGATCTCTCCAACAAATCTAAGTTCCATCGACGAGTCCTGAGTGGAATCCACATCTTTTTCATCCTCTATTGATCGTTGATTGTCCATGAGCTGCTAAGAAGTGAACTAGAAGGAAAACGTCATTAATCAAATCAACAACATCAATAACTGAATCTCTCTAATCTGGTCATTCATTTCAGGTTAATTTGCATCAGAAAAATCCATTGTAAATGTGATCAAGTTAACGGTGTTAGCTGCAAACCTCAGAATGAGTCAGCCAATCGTCACACAGGGGAAGACCTTAAAAAGCCTCGGGTCATTGTCAAAAATATCTCATACTAATCTTACTTAACAAATAGCAACAATTCATATTAACTGATATTTCTACTCACTTTGTTCGGAGGTGACAGTCCAGATAGATGGTGCAGACAGCTGTGGACACGGTTTGCTTTAAGCTTTAAGGACAGCTCAGCAGTGTGTCTGTCTCCAGGAAAACACAGTCACACTTTGTGCTTATTAATAACACCGGAGGCACGGGGGGGAAACTCTATCTAAGACTCTCATACCCCCACATGGGATCACAAACTGTGTCAGTGCTGAGGACTGACTGGCCTACATGCTCTGGATGCATCAGCAAACACATGTCTGGACCAGCCTGGGCGCCACAGAGAGCTATATTTACACATCTTTACTGCCTGTTTTTAGGTTCATCTGAGGAAACTATCTGAGCAATAAGTTTCCTCAACTTCTTACCTGAAAAACATGCTTCCTGCTGGACTACAGCACAGGCAGAGGTGGAAACATTAGCAGGCCCATGCAGATTGTTTCCTCCAGTATTGAGTTTGCATGGTTCATGATTGCTTATAGTTTTTTGCATGATGCCTGTCGAACTCCTCACAGACAAACAAACATACACCAACTGATAGATATGCAAAGAGGAATTTCATGACGGAGACAATTTGAGAAAGAAAGTATGAGTGTATAGTATGTATAGTATGCAAACATGCCAGTTATGTATGTTACTCCAGAGTGCATCACCTATGCCGTTGTCACCCATTTAGCCAAACAAAACCATGTATCTCCAAATTTGTAATTTGTTTCTTTCATGAGTTGGGGGAAATCTAATGCCTCTTAAGATAAATAAACAGTTTAAAAACCATGGGATTATCTAAAAATGAAATGTATTGTCACAAAAATGAAATTAGGGTCGTTTTTATTGAGTCATGAAAAGTTTATGTTTCGGAGATACATGGTTTTCATAGGGCAAAGACATGTATGCATGTTGTTCATTTATTGTTGCCTGCCTTATGTTTGTTGCCATAGTTTGTACTGTTTTGTTGTTTTGCAAGAATTAAACAAACAATAAAAGCACATGCATAGGTTTAATAATGAGGGAAAACAGTTTATACCTGTTGGCAAAATCCAAAATGCAGATAATATAATTTGCTTTAGAATATAAAATTAAATTGTAATCTAGATGAATGCACGCCCTTTCTATTAACTCTCAGGTATTAATTGTCATTAACTATCACTCATACTGTATGTTGTGTATGAAAAAAAAAATGCTCTCCCTCTCTTGCTCAGCTGTGACTTGCTGTTCCTCTGCCCCGCCACTAGATGTCCTCACAACAAAGACCGCAGCCTCTCCCTCTCACCTGAGCGCGCGGCCCAACCTCCCTCCTCCTCCCCTCCTCCTCCTCCTCTTCCTCCTCCTCCTCCTCCTCCTCCTCCGCCTTCTCCACCTCTTCCTCCAGGTCCAGGTGGGAGCTGCAGGTCGACAGCAGCGCAACTTCTCCTCATTTCCCCACTTTGGCCCAGAGGAGCGTCCGCAGACCGACAGCACTGCCAGCAGTCAGTGTAGCTGGCGTCCGAGCAGACCGAGCCGCCCCGGCGGGAACAAACAAATCCAGATTCCAGTTTGTTTCCTGAAGAGCTGTTTCACGGAAATGCTTCACCTGAAGTTTCCCCTCGGACGGTAAAAGTTTGGAGTTGGAAAGGAAGGGAGACGATTCAAATGGAGAGAGGGTGAATCAGCACATCTGGATCAGTAAAGTTTCACAAGGTATGATTAACACCTTTTTTTTCCCCTTTGTCGTTGTATAAATTTAGACAGATAAGTGCGGTTATTACTTCCCATTGTGGATTTTGTAAGTTCCTCCTGATAGAACCTCCTAAACTATGCATTGGCATTTTAAATAGTGGAAAATATAGTTTAGTCTTTTTGCAGAAAGTCAAAATTATATTGAAATAACACCAGGGTCGAAAGAATCAACTTTAAAGTTGTGCAGAAAATGTATTTGTAAAGTAAAACTGTTGCATCATGTTGTCTGATTGGTCTAATACACTTGCTCTGATATGAAAAAATATGGAATCAATTCTCAAATTAAAGAAAATTGTCCCCACATGTCCAAACCACTGCTCTAAAGTGTAATCTAATAAAGTGTGGGGAAAATGGTTGGCAGGAGGCTGAGTATAGCTATGCATGAAAAACTAGGTGTGGGACATTTGCTTAGCCTGGCCTTGAGGGATCCTAAGCAGAGGTAATTTAAGACCTGTAGTGCTCCTCTCACCTATGGAGCTTATGACAATGAAGACTATTGTTATTTCCTGTCACTGACCCAGCAGCAAATGACTGTTTGACAGCATGGTGCACTGACACTTGGTTTAATCTATGCCAGTCAATGACAGTCCATGTGCAGTTCATTATAGACCCTCTGCTTGTTGATTAACCCGCCGCAGATAACATGAGCACCTCAGGTGTGCTCAGGGGTCTTCCCCCTCTCTGTTTGTTTGCTGCCTCTCCTGGACTTTGGACTCAAGGCAAACCCACAACTTTTCTGAAAAGTCTGCAGCGATCAATGCTTGTTTTTTTGGTTTTTTTATCTCCATGGTTTCACATTTACCCCTTGCACCCTCGGGTAGGTGAGGCTGAGACAGCCATTTGTTTAGAAAGGGTGTGTCGCATACTGGTGCTCCTTCCTTAGCCAGCCTACCATGCCAGGGCTTGTACTCATGGAGATTACAGGTGTGTTATGTGAACACTGGAGATACAGCAGAGCCTGGTACCTGAGATTCAGACGAAGATTAGGGTGGACATCAAGGAAGAGGAGGGATGATAACAGAGGTATAGTGAGGGATGAGAGATAGGACAGGATGAGGAATTCACTGAAAAGAAAGACTGTATTCGGGGCAGCCAGGTACGGTTCAGCTTTGCGCTGCAGTGTGTTTACTGTGCTCATGACCAATCAGTGATGAAGTGCCAGCTTAGTGGAGGAAAGGGGAAAGCTGTGGGTCAAGAAAGGGCAACAGGAGGAACAATCGGTGTTGTAATGGATAAAGAAACAGGGAGTGAGTGATGTGTGTGTGTCATGCAGGCCCGCAGCGAGAGGACAACTCCTGGCTGATGAGTGGGACACAGTGTTGTTGTTAATCAATGGGATTATCTGATGAGTAACTCATCAGTGAGTCCTCATCAACACAGTACATCAGTAGCTGTTGGGGCAGGAGGGGGGGAAAACGTAAACGCATGCCCATGTTTGTTTCTTTTCTTCTAAGAGTTCACATGAGTCCTGCTCCAAACCGAGGGACGTTTTATTCCCACACTGCAATTTTCTCTGACGGCTGTCCACTCAGGCGACCGTCAGGCCGAGTGAGCCTCAGACTGAAAGCGATTTGAAGCAGCTATAGAGTTTTTGTTTTGACTGGGGCAGAGCGGAGACACTGAAATGCCAGGATGTATTTTTAAACCCCAGTGTCCAGCTGTGTTTGCCTTCACTGTGAGATGGTCACTGCTGCTCCACAACCGTTTCGTTTTTTTTACCCCCGTCTGACCTGTAGGTTCAAGGGTCTGCACAGAGGCTGCAGTCCAGACTTAGACCCCTGGCAACCCCCCTGGATGTAAAGCAAACAAGACACTTTCCAGAGGTCTGCTGCCGTCTCTGAATACGGACAGAGAACATTCAAATTGCCAGAATTTACTTATCCTATTTTTACAAAGAAGCAAAGAAGTAAACAATGGAAACTATTTATATGAATCCAAATACTAACATCCTCCGACCACATTTTCCTGCAGTTAACTTCAAAATGTAGTTTAAGATACTTATAATAGACAATTGGACTGAAATTAGTTTGTACAATTTTATCACATACTAGGAAAGTGCCCTTATTAGGTGTTTTTGACAACTACAGTACATCAGCCACTTGTAATATTAGAGCTGAAGTGATCAGTACATTAATTGATTAGTTGTTTGACAGAGAATTCATTGGCAACTATTTGGCATTGCAAGTCATTTTTCAAGCAAAAATGGCAAAGACATTTTTGAAAGTTTTGAGTTTTCGCTACTTCTCTTTGTCTTATCTGATACAAGACTGAATATTTTGGGTTTTTTTGATTGATGGTCACATAAAACACAGAACTTGAAGATGCCCCCTAGGATTCATGAACTGAGGCTTGTAACAGGCAGATACAGACACACACACACACACACACACACACACACACACACACACACACAATATTATTGATAGAATATATTTAAAAATCTGTTGTTGGAAAATGATATTTTTTCATAGTTTGACGCATATATTTCCAAACATCCTGTAAACTAAAAGTCTGCCCTGTTTCCATAGAGGTATAATATTTGTACCTCCCCTCTGAAAAGCATAGTGACTGAACAATAATCTCAGCCAGTGCACACAACCGCATATTATAATGTTATCTCTAAATGACTCTCATGCGCCAGCCATTATCCTTTTTTTTTTTTCTTTCATGGCCTGGTCTCCTAGGCCACTGTATAAGGGATGTGTGGCAGGGAGTGGGGGCAGTGAGGGAGGGGATGACTGGCAGAGGACAGGGGGGAGGAGGAGGTATGTGTCGGGGGGTGAAAGCAGATTTGGAAAGAAGAGTTCCTCAGTCGGTAATTATCAATCTCTCAGGAATGTAGCTGCTGCTCTTACCAGACAAGCTGCTGCATGGCTACAGCGGCCTCGCAGCACGCCAACTTGCATTACCTCGTCTACAGATCTCTCCACTGTACCACCATGTGCGCACGCATGCACATACACACACACACACACACGTACACACATACACACACACACACACACACACACACACACACATACACACTCACACACACACACACGCGCACACACACACACTTAGCATCTATAACCTCAGTGAATTCACTTACATAGCATTTTGGTTTATTTGTGCCATTGTTGTCTTCCAGCCTTGTTGTGTGTATTTTTATCACTGTCATTACCTACATGGTATTTTTCTGAAACTTGATCCTTTCTGCACCAAACAAAGGGACCACATAATGTCAGTGAGCAATTGTCTTTGGGTCCAAATCCTTCACCACTGTGTGTTTATGCTGATATGTTGGTATGAAACCAAATTGTAGGAAACTTGTGGCCACCCTGGACTCCCGCTCTTCAAATGCAATTTTCATGAGCTGTTTGCTGCCATTATTTGTAAGTCTTGTAAACCTCTCTGACAATTTAAAAAGCAGCCTACTGTGACAGAGGAAGACCACTTCCTTTAAGGTGGGAAATCTTTCATTGATGCCACAGGACTCCCACAGAGCTCTCCTAGAAAGAAGAATCTCATTCCCCCGACCGTCCCTGGTGTCAAACCTCATCAAGTCGTGGAATTAAGTATTTCCAGTTCATCTCAAAGTCATCCATCACAGTACATTTCTTGTTCATTGAGTGTTTGCACACGAATGTACAGAGTTGCCCAGACAAGGTTGTTTTAAGTTTGCTCTTGAGTAGCAGTGCTCTCCTTTGTTTGATAATGCCAAGAGAAGACAGCCAACGCCCTGACTGATGCCTACAGGTGCCGCGCAGTAACTCCAGTTTTTACACTGCTAAACACTTGCCATTTAGTTACAGGGTCACTTTAAGTGTAGTTTAAAAACTGTTATTGCCCCAAACTGGCTGTTACTGTAAAACCTATTCCAATGATCTCACCAAAACACCCCCCCCCCCCCCCCCCCACTACAGAGATTATTAACCTTCCTAATCTGTTATTTCCTCCATATGGAGACTAACCACACTCAGCCCGACCTTAACCTCAGCTCACAGACAGCTAAGTCATACCCTGTGGAAATCCAGCAGACTTAGATATGAATGGCCTTCTGCTTAAACCGAGCCAGTCCTAACTCAAACAGCGGTGGCTGCCTGTATCAGCGCCACTCCCTGTGAGGCAGTGGCGGAGTCTGCTCCATCAGCTTCCCTATGTGACTCACCGCCTGTTCCTGGAGACCCACCCCCCAACCCCCAGGTCACTGCCTGCGAAATTCACAACGGTCATATCTGGCAGAGTTGATAAGGCTGTGATTACACTTGAGATTAAAATGAGTATTATGTATTATGAGTTCACTCTTAAGTTTTGTCACAGATTGAGGGCTGAAAAAGCGAGAGTTTTTTTTTAACCTACATTTTTTAATGAAATGTTTGAACGAACCTCTGAACCACATGGTTTCAGTTTGTCAAACAAAATGATTCACTGGGTGTCAGAAAACCTTCACAAACATGGGCAACTATTGAGAGTCAGTTTAGTAAAATTCCACCTTAAAGGCATTTTGTTTAAAACAAATACTGAGAATTATTTGCAATTCTGCTTTAACACACAGATCTGTTTAGGGTGTGTACACAATTTAAAGTAGTTTTCAGCAACTGGCTTTCTCCTCTTTCTTTTACACACCAGTTTGTCAAAGAAGAGGTACAGCGGCGCCCATTGTAAAATGGAGATTTGTGGTATATTATCCTGGATTTAGGACCTGGCTGTGTACAGTAACCCACGCTACTGTGATTTGCTCGAGGCAAGACAGGTGTCGGTGCTTTGCGTTGCTTAAACCCTGTAGACCTGGCTGTGTAAAGATGGAAAGGAGACCCAGATTTTCACTGGAATTTATGTCCCGGAGCCCAACGACATGTACTGCAGGTGTCGGAGGTAGATTATCAATAAATGTTGTTCCCAGAGTCTCGCAGTCTATTGCATGACAGTGTGTAAACTATTATCAGCCCCAGTTGACTCTATGCTGATGTGTACACACTGCTGTCAATGTCAGATAATCAGTCACTGCTGCAGGTATTGACACACAGTGTTGAGGTTTGCTGCGTTAGAGCGGTACCTCCTGTCCAATGTGATGGCCTGACGTCTTTTGTAAAGGATAAGTAAACAGCATGTTGGAACACATGCCTGCTCCGGCAGGACCGGGGCTGGGCTTGAAAACCACAGCGGATTTAGTGTGTGAGAGAGAGAGCATACAACTTTTTTTGTTTGTAGGCGCATGACTCGATCATGATCCTGATGATAATATGATACACCCTCATGCGGTGTGGTGTAGGTGATGCTGCTGGAGGTTTTTAAGTCAGGTTCTCTATGTTTTGTCACACAGATATTCACAAAAGATCCGATTGGAAATTCTCCCTCTCTGCCCGTATCAACTTTTATGAACTGAGAGGTGTGGTTCGGGGTTAAGTAATGACTGTGACAATGAAGCAGCTTTGTAATTAAGATGTAAGTGCACTAGCTTTGAAAAGAGATTGTGAGTTCAAAGCTTATTTATGAGAAAGAGGATTGTGACAGGAACATTTTCCCTAAATAAACTGAAGAGATGAGACGTTTTCTTTACACAAACCATAAAATGAAACAGGCAAACATACTTGTAGCGTGGTGAGGATTTTAAAGGACACTCCACTGATTGCGTCACCTCATTAAATTTGTTTGCAAAACTGAAAATTGCAGGTTGTTTAGCGTAACCATGGCGACCGTGGCATGAGTCATCCCCCAGTGCCCCGGACTACACAGACGACCGTCCGCTGGGTGGTCCTGCGCCGCATCCCACAGTTCTTAGCATTACTCTGGCCCCTCCGTGATGGAAATAATACGAGGAGCCGCTGCACTCCCAGCAGCCTGTGGGCTATATGTGAATGAACCAGCCCCTCTTTTCCAGAGAGACGGCGTCTGATTATTGGCGACTGTAGCCAATACAGATGCATGGATCTTAGTCATGGCCAAATGACTGTAATTTGGAGCAGCAGAAACACAGGGCTGAGTGCAGGGGGAGGGCGGGTGCTTTTCTGCAGAGGAGATGGATGCTCCGTCTTGTTATTGGCCTTTCACTACAACTCACGCCTTATAGTCTGCTCCATACACACTGTGCCACTTCAGATGTACTGTAGCGAGTAACAAGTTCAGCGTAGCTACATTAAGATAACAAACTACTTCAGTGTATAAGGTTTGAAAAAAAACATTCAAGTACTTTATGTACTCGGCTTAAGCCTCTCATACGGAGCTGCAGACCAGAACCAGATTTACCACTAGTTTTTAGTCACGCTAGCGGCATGGCACAGCAGATATTCATGGCGCCCAGAAAATAGATCCTAATAACTTTCCTCTGGGAGATGCCTATAATATTCAGTTTATGTTTTAGCCCTGAGGTCACAGTGATGGCGTTGTACTGGGCGGTGTCATTGAGAGGTGTTTCTAATAGAAAGAAAATAGAAACACCTCTAAATATAATGCAGTACAACACCTCTTTTAACTATAACCTCAATAGTAAATATATAATGTAATTTACACATTTCAGACAACATCAGCAGATACTGAACATAATGAGCTTTATAGAGATAGATGCTATGGCAGGGCTGTTGTATTGGATTGCATTAAACTGTACAGGTAGCCACTAGTGAGATCCTGACATTGTCAAGGTTTGACTAATAAAAGCTTAATTTATTTATGTATAATATGTAAAGCTTTTCATTTTCCACATGATATTTCCAAACCGTAGTCCTTTAACTTCTCATCACATCCTGCGCTCTGTGTTACTCCGAGTTTTGAATGTGGGAGGCAGTTTGGAAAAGTCACATTTGTAATCCTCAGAGAACATGGCATAGTATTCTGTGGTTTAGTTTCATGTCTCGTCGCGGGGCAAGTACTCCACGAGACTTTGTTACTCACACATTGCTTGCGCTAAAAATGTGTATTTTTTTCACGCATGACTGTGAAGCAACGTAGCCGCAGCCAAAAACTTTTCATGAACTCTCTCGACAGAAAATCACACAGGTATTCATAATTCTCTCACTCTGACTCCACTCCCACCTTCACTCTGTCTTTTCTGCTTATTTACAAGCTCTGATTCCTGTCATCTCCAGAGCTTGTTCCTACTTTCGCTCTGTGATTTGGAGATAAGTATCTAATAAAGTACGCAGCTGGAAGAAGCCCAGTGTAAGCCACAGATCCCCAGGAGTAAGGCTGGGAAATCTGCCTCAAAGTCGAGGAGTTTAGCGAGGTGAAGGGTTGAAGAAGGAGGATGAGGGGGGGTGATGAGCTCATTGCACGGAGAGTGACAAGAAAAAAAAAGAAAAAAAAAAAGGAAACAATGAAACAGAAACTGCACTGAGATATGTGTGTTCGTTAAAAACACCTCAGTGCAGATTGGGTGACTGTGTATTTTTCTGCTATTTAACTCTTCCTAGTGTGCTGTCGTGCCTGTGTGTAAAAGTGCATGAGCCTACGGGTGCGGCTTTGTGAATTATGACTCCATGTTATGGAATGAAGGGAGCGGTGCCAGTTCTTTCTTTGCAGAACTGTGAAGTTTGGTTTAGAGACAGGAGGGGGTCTGTGTATGCTGAGCATGTGGGCTGAATGAGCAGTGCCCACGGAGACGCACAAATACAAACAGACACACACACACACACACACACACACACACAAACACCAGCTGAGCTGCTCTAATGAGCAAGACTTTGCAACTGTGGACACATGTCCGATGCTGTATTTACCTGTAGTAGAACTGGATTCATCGGCTTTTAATGAATCACACTGTTTTGAGTTTTATCCACTTTACATCGCCCAACACATAGTTTATGTTTGAATTTGATTTAAACTTTTAGAACTAGTTTTTGTCAAGATGAAAATCACCCTGCGGAGACTTGAAGCCTGTTTGGCACAGGTAATCCATCGTTATAAACCCTGTTGCTTTTGTGGTACATTCAAGGAAGAGCCGATATCTACTACATCAGCTGCAGAGAAGCGTGAGAACGATGACCTTTGTTGATGAGAAATCAAAGCTGGAAGGCAGAGTGTAATCAGACCAGAGTCATTGTTGTAAGGTTTCTTTGCAGAAGCCAACTCTCAAATATTGGATGCTGTGCTATTTCCATGAGCATAACAGCTTCTGCTTACAGTTACACAATGTCAGGGTAACTTTGGCATGTAATGAAAATGAAGTTGACAATTTTTTTCCATTTTTCTGTCTCTCTGCGATGGTCTACCTAAAGCAAGTATCCAGTCTCTGTGAGTTGATTTTATTTAGTGGTATTAATAAAATCCAGTGGGAGCGAGAAAAGGTTGGAAATCAATGAGAAATCTGGACTGGTCCTATAATTCTTACTGATGATGACTAAAATTTAAGTTCTGCCTTGTCCTCTGTTCTGTTTTCCCTCTCTGCTTTTTGTTCAGGACATAGCTCCAGTGTGAGGTGGTATGTCAAACCGTGACTCGCTGGGGTTCGGGGACCTGCTTCCCCAGGATGTGGTCCAGATTTTTGCCCAGGAGAAACACAGCAAAAGGGGCCGCAAGAAGCGCAGGCACTCCCTTGGCCGCGCTCTGCGCTGGTTGAAGGGCAAGAAGAGGAAGAATCTTGGCGCTAATGGGCAAAATCTGGGTCTTGGTCCTGCGTTCGACTTGGCCATGGATGGGCACCCTGCGGGGCACCAGGGTGGACACAAGGGAGGGCAGAGGTCAGGACGACAGATGCATCCACACGGAAACAGTCATGGTAAGAGACCGCAGGATGCTGCACTGCAGTTTCATCCCATCTTTTATAAGTGAGTTTGCGTTTTGTCAGTTGTGCTGTGGTGTAATTAACAGTACTCAAGATGTGACATAAGATCCACCGTGAAAGAATGATCTGGAAAGTGAACTGATTTTCTGAAGTTAATGTATATGAACTGTATATGTTCCTATCAATAGGAGGGAATGTAACTACAGTTTGCCGATATTTTAGTTTTAAGAGGGGTTTTCTTTGCACACCATGGAGGATTTAGGTGGATCGACTCACCGGAAACAAAAATGTTTTAAGTCTCTTAAAACATTAACTTGTGGTGGAAAAAAAGAGCAGAGGGACTAGAGGAGGGAATAAATGAGTTGAGATGCTTCGTGATCTAACCCGCCGCCTCATCTAAACAATTTTTGGTGGGAGTCTTATTGAATACCACCCAGAGGAGCCACTGGTTTCCATTTCACCATAGAATGAGAGTCATCCTGCAGAGACTTGGTAGCTCGTCCATTAAAGTGTACACCTTCTGATTTGTGCCACATTTATTTTTGCCCTTGTGTGTCAATGCAGTTACAAGCACCACAGTTGCACCTTCAAACTGGGTTGACCAAATTTAGATCCTCCTCTTCATGGCATCTGTGTTTGCTCCTATAAAATAACTCACTGATGTAGGACTGAGAGAAGTGTTATAAAGTGTTTCTTTATCATTGTAAATGAAATATTTGTGGGTTTTGGAGTGTTGGTTGGATGAAACAAATGAGGGAAAGTGAAAATGATGTACTGATGATTTACATAAATAATTTACAGCTCTATCTTGAAAATAATCCTAAAATGTTACTCACAAAAATGCAACACAGCAGCTGGAAATCAGAGTCTCTGCTTGCAATTATAGTGCCATACAAGATAAAGTACTTTTGACACATACACACACGCACACAACATACAAGCAACAAATGATATTTTGTGATCAATCCCCGTGCCAGGTAATCAACATCTTGTACTGACATGAAAGAAACCAACAGGTGCCTGGAGGGAAGGATGGTAATCTAGAAACTTGCAAATCTAAAAAAAAAATTTGTCAACAAGATGAAGTATATTATTGCCAAGTGAAGCCATTTGTCATTGCTTAACAGTAAGCTCTTAAGTACATTAAACATATTTCTACAGAGAGCAGTTTGATAACATGACATCCAAGATGAGCTGGGATAAGGAGCTGGGAACTGGTTAAATATCCTGCTCCTCGCCTCCCAGGCATGTGTGTTTGTTGACTGGAGAGAAGTTTGAACAGACTGACTTCCTACTCGCCTTCTGACCTTCAGCTCTCTTTGTTTGCTGTGAAAAAATCTCTGTCTGTCCTGTTCTGTGATACCGCCACTTACTTACCTGGTCATCAGGTTACACGGAGGGTGAAGTGCTGCATATACACGGGACATGCATGAAGTGGATGGTGTATTTCACTTTAACACACGCACATACACCCACACAGTTAACAAGTTAAGTAAAACACATGCTAACAATGTGAATGTGTAAAAACATTTATTCACACACTCCCAAGAAAATTGCAGCGACACACTGACTTTTCCCAGAGCTGTGCTCGGCAGATCTTGTCGGAGCTTGTAAATGTGCACTCATATGTCGGCATGCTGCACTTTTTTTTTTTTTTTTTGTGTGTACACTGTACTTACTTTAGTTTTATACTCTCATTAATCTCGAACTCTCAACAACTCGATGCAGTCAGACCTGAAACACAAAAACAGCAGATACACAAACAAAACCTTGTTTTACTGAGTTGGGTTATGCAAAAACACAAAAGTGCCAGCAGTGTTTGGTTTGGTCTGTTTTATGTACGGTTGTCTGGCAGTGCTTGTGCAGTCTTGGCTAATTGCTTTGCAGACAGAGGAGGCTCCTCCTGTTTCTTGTGCTGCGTCTTCTCATGGTGGAAGCCCAGAGCTTGTAGTTTGGCGGGAAGGGTGTTAGGGGGATTTCCATTCAGTCTCGAAGTTAAACTACACCCCACAACAGAAGATAAATATGTATAAACACGCTTTCAGTCACATCTGTGGCTTTGGTGGAAGATGAATGCGTAAACAAATGCGTCAGTGTGAGTACACTAGACAACATTACACAATCTTTGTACTGTACTGTGCTACTTATGGTTGGCTACAGCAGCAGTAAGAAGCTAAGAGTTTTGTAAGAGAAAGCAAACTGAAGAGAGATAAGGTATTTCTCCTCTGCCAAGGTCAGATTGGAGGCTGCCTTCCACACTGAGCAGAGGCCTTACTAAAAACACAGGTCAGCCTTTAAACAGCCAGAATGAATATTCATGTAAATGCTATATCAACTGGTATAACAGGCCTTAAGGTCACAGAAATATATCATCACAAAGCCGGAACTGTCGACTATTAACTGTAATTTATCTATCAAGTATTAACGTGCTGCTTTTGAGCCCCCGGCAATTAATGCGTTGTGTATGACATGCACATTGTTGACGCTGGCAACAGCCACAGCAAACTCCTCACCAGACGCTTCCTCTGATTAGAGGCAGCAATTCCCAAAGTGCATCCAGAGGAGGTTTATTGCAGGGGCAGGACACGGTGCAAGGTAACACACTTGCCCATAAGATTGAATACCTCAGAGCTGAGCCCCTGATGATGATCTGTATTGACGCCAGAGGGGCCTCCTGCCCACTAAATGCCTGGTATGGCAGGCACAGTGCCAGTTAATTAAAAGCCATGCCAAGACCGTTACAGTGAGAGGGGAACAAGGGGTTCTGTTTTTCCTGACCCTTCTGCTCACACTGTTCATCATCGCACACTCGGTATATTGGTCTGTGGCAATTCAGTCTCTCACTTTGAGACACGCACTCAGCAAGTCCATCAATGTTAAAACTCATCACTCAACTCTTCTGCAGTAACCCAGGCTTTATTCACCAAATGATTTCAGCTCTCTCACCTTCACCAGTCGGGTTGTTTCCAGTCTCGTGTACTGAGAAACAGGCATAAAAAACCCTAACCCGCCTTCCTCGTGTCAAAGCAGGTGTCAGTACTACTTAAATGAGGGGATGAAGTGGAACTATCTGTCTGGTCACAAAAAAAAAAACACTATGAGAGTGAATTGTGGGAACATCAGGTAAACTTGTTCCGATGTCAACAAATAACAGTAGGCTAACGTTAAGTGCTAGCTTACAGTGCATCTCTCGCTAGTTCTTCCTGTCTTGCTAACCTAGCTGGGCGTCTCTTGGTCCGTCTGTGTCTTGCTTACCAGCCACTTCAGCGCTGTGTTCTGTATCACTGCTGCATTATTAGGACAGTAGTGTACAGCAGGAAGCAGTAATGTATGTTGCTGGATGAGAAAAATAATGAACACACGTAAGAAGAAGCAAACTAGACGGCGGTTTCACATGATGGAGGACCAGTGCAGTCTTGGGATGAGCTGGGCAGAAGGTGAAAAGCAAATCAACCTACAAATGCAACACATTTGTGGGAACGTCCGCAACAGTACGGGGAGGAACTTTCCAAAAAAATGTTCATTTCCAGCGTCACAAGACTCTTTGGCTACAGGATGAGTCAAAATTTTAGATTAAATTTATGATTTAAGGCTCCATAAAAAAAAAAAATCTTCAGTAACAACTGGATTCCCTGTCAGAGTCAGCATCCAAACCTTGTATTTGTACGCTGTTTTATCTCATCCTTTGCTCTTGCGGGAATGTGTTTTTGTAAACAAGTCCTCTGGAGTTTGACCTGAGAGGGAACAGCATAGTAGCAGGTTTTGGAGTGATAAACTCTGGCCTCCTCAACTTTTCAGCTCCATGAACCCATTAACTTTGCATTGTGTTCTCTGATAACCTGGACAAGGTTTCATCCCGAGCCAGAAGACAGAGGTTATCTGTCTTTTCATTTTCATTCACTTCCATTCGTCTAATTCCTCACACTGTTGGTGTGAGTCTTTGCATACCTGTCTGACAGTGATTTATGTCCCTGTCATGCTGTCAATTTACTCCATCTTGTGTAAAAATAGACAACAGGCCTCTCTTATGCAACTCTGATCCTTCATAATGGGCTTTGAGAATAATTCCCTTGTTCATTTAAAATGAAAATGAGGTGAAGGAAAGACTGATTAGGTCATACCAACCTACCACTGTACACTCAGAAGGTCACCTGTTCACTTTAAACCCTCCCTGAGAGATTCCTCACATTCCTGAGCTTTATAAAGTTATTTCTTTGAGGAGCTAGAAATAGGGAGCCCTTTGTGTGTGAGAGTGTATGTTTGGCTTGCATGTCAGTTTAAGATCATATGAGCCATTTTATTTAACTTCCTTTGTTGGATATTCAGTCGTAAACGCTGCTTAAGTGAAGCAGGACTGTTAAGCCTGAGTGTCTTTATCTGTTGCTTTACTGTATTTTCTCTGTTTATCATGTAACGTAAGGCTGTGTCAGTTAATGGTGCTATGTGGAGCATTTTAACTCTGATAAACCGTTGCCACACCACTTTTGATAACAGCTGTATAAAAGACTTGCAGCTTTAGCAGGTTCATCATGAGGTTAGTTTTTGTATGTACTTGTCCAGATTGTATTGTAGTCACAAGGTGAGATAGCATTATAGCGTAAATCAGGAAGCAAGTGTGTTTTAAAAAAACAAAAAAACAAAAGACAGATGGACAAATAACTTGCAACACATGGTTCATTTAGGGAAGTGAAAGAAAAACACCACCATGGAGGCGACGAGTTACAGCATCCTTACTAGAGGCCAAAGGCAACAACAACCTTCAGTCTTTTAATAGAAGAATTATATTGCTGTTAAGAATAGGCTTTAATGTTGTTTTCAACATTGCAGTTTTGTGTATTTGTGGGACACAGGGTTTCTTAGTGTGCTGTGATGATGACACAATAACAATGACGGGCAGGAGAACAGGTTTGAGAAAACTGACATGTGATAGAGTTTCACTTTCTTCCTCTCATGGTGGAAAGTTATCAACTGCCTTTTTATACACTCCCACCTCAGGGAGACATATCCCTCTGACAGAAGCTGTCATTATTTAATGGTCATGTGAAAAACGATTGATTCTTGCATGTGCTTTTATAAATCAGCACACCTTTTGTGGAGCAAGGATGAGTTCGATTTTCCATGGTACTTTTCAGGGAAAGGGCACAGGGCCTTTGTCGCTTTAAATATAAAATATCTGAAAATTGAGGTCAGGCTGAAAACAGCTCCCAGACGCATGTACACAACAAAAACACAAGCACACACTGTGCTCACGTGTTATATGGAGTACGGGTAACTATCAAGCTGATGCTGACATCGTGGGAATTTCAGTAGTTCAGGACTTGACTACCTGTATAGTAAACAGTTAGAGGCTTTTATGGGAATTTACTAGGATTTTATTTCAATAGGTGAATTGTCACCACACCCAAACAGACGGAGAAGATCATATTTAGGTCAGTCAAATGGTGAGAGGTTTACTAAGTGCCAGTTTGCCCTCTAGTCCCATCTGAATATTCTGCTCTGGTTTCATTTCATCAAGTTGCTTTTATCCTTTCAATCCTTTAATGTTTGGTGTTCCTGTTACCAAACCTAACAGGACAGCCAAAAGCAACAGTTTTTTTTTTTTTCAATGTATTGTTTCATTGTCAAGATATGCAGATACATTGCTGTGGCTTTGCACCAACTGCACAGGCTATTGTCACGAAGAGGAAAACGTTTGTCGACACACTGTGGCAAGTCCTTAGAGAGACTGATAGAGATGTGCCTGGAAAGTTTGGTGAGTCACCACCAGTTGTGACTTTTGCAGTTAAATTCGACAGTTTTGGAGCAATAATGCTTATGGCAAAGAGCAGAAATGCATGGTGCAATTACTGAAGATGGCTTTGTTGGTTTGACCTCACTAGTAAGCAAAGTTTAATAAAGGTGTGCACAGTGTTGGTTAGTGCAGTTCTCCTCTCTGAGAACACATGAGAACACGCTGTTCCCTTGGGACCTGTTCTTGGACTGGAGCTGTGATAAGCCTGAGTTCTGCTTGTATATGATAGCGTTGCCCAGTGTACATCAGCGCAACATGGTGTTTTATTGCCTGGAGGAGTTGGAAAGGTTTAATTTATTTTGAGGACATAGAGTAAATGGTACACACTGTGAGGCTGTACTGAGGAACACTGGTGCTTTGAGCTGTATTTGTTAGCGTTAGCATGCCGGCATGTGCACATTAACAATGTTAGCATAAGGTTTAGCAGGTTTACTATGGACACTACCATTCTAGTTTATGCATGCTAACATTTTCTGAGGATGCAAGAAACATCATTAGTTTTTCATGTATTTGCATAAACCAAACATTGGAGCCATTTTGACCCGGTGTGAAAACTTTGACCTGATGGTAGTGCTAGAGGAAAAGTAATTTGATCACCAAAGTTAGTAGGATTCATCCTCTGGGGGCCATGAATGTACAATTCATCCAGTAGTTTTTGAGATGTCTCAGTCTGGATCAAAGCGATATCGAATAATCAACAGAGTTTTGTGCTCTCGAGATCTTTGCCACCAGCTAGCATGGCTAAAAATAATGTGGCAGTTTGGCTTTAATGTGCCTTAATTAGCCAGAAACAAATGAAACAGATTTTTCTCTCTTTTTTTGACTCACAATTATCAGCTTGCTAAGAATTTCACCTGAGGTGAGGCCAGCCCATTATTACTGTTGCTACTCACACTGCTACTACCAAGAATGCTGAGCTCTTCTCTGACTTATATCACTGTTTTATTGTCTGTAATCACATTTTGTAGGCGCCTGTAACAAAGTTGTGCTTACATTAAACAGGCAATAGTAAGCCTGAATATTTTACATCCTGCACTGTTTTTAATGGGATTTGATTTGTTGCTGTTAGCTCAACCTATCGAGAGACACAAGTGGCACAGACTCTGAGAGTTTGCTCACTCTTGACCTTTAAACTGTGGCAGATAACGACAGTGAGGACGTTGAGGATGTAAACTGATGCTATGACATTAACTATGGTGCAAAATGTGAAGACCTGCAAGATGAGGAGAATAGGTATGCATCTGTGTGCATTGAGGGTCTGTTTTTGGAGGTATCTGATACATGCTGATTTGCTGGCACACAGATTGTATTGTCTGACAGTGAATTGGAGTGTATCCCAGTGCACCAGATGATGCAGGTATATCTGTTACCTGGATTGTTGTCCTTGTCACACCACACGTCTTCCTTCCTTCCTTCCTTTCGGCTGTTTATATTTAATTCATTGAAAACCAAGAGCATGAAAACAGTCAGCGGAGCACACAGCTTTGACCAGGATGAATTTGTCCCGGCTGAACATACTTTCTTTTAGAGAAACAGCGAGCCCTCAGCTCTTTCCCACTGTCATCACAGTGCGTTCAGTTGGGTTTGTGCTGATTAGAGAGGCTTAAGCACCTGGCAGACAGCTCCCTCAGAGCTGGAGAGAATGTCTCTGCATGGCTGTCAGCCTGGCGGTGCAAAACAAGAGAGAGGGGCAAGTTAGGGCAGGGACGCAAGGTGTGTGTGTGGGGTATTTGCATCTGTTTGATTCCCATGAAGCAGTACTAGGAAGAGTCGCATCACATGAATGTCAGTTTGTCTGTGTTGACGTGTATGTGTGTGGTGTTGTATCTAACTGTCTCAAACTGATGCTTTGTACAATACATTTTCACTCTACTGAGCAACTCATCTGTCTTTCTCTTCGCCCTCATTCCTACCGTTCTGTCCTGCACATGTAGGAGAGCAGCGACTTCATAAAAATAAATCACTTGTCCAGCCCTTTTAAAACTGTCTTCGCTCTAAGTCAATCTTTCTTCTAGGTTTAGGAAAGGGCATTTTGGTGTCAGGCAGAGCCGTAGCTACCGCTCAGGACAGTGAGGTCACAGCGACCTGCAGGGAGGTTTACATTCTACAGATAAAATGAAGTAACACGTTGGTATTTTACAGGCTCAGTCCAGCACTTCTGACTGCATAAAGTTAAATGTTTGCTTTTTTAGCCCCCAAAAAATAACATTTTCCAACTCACCCGCCAAAATGTGAGGCCTGACAGTATAATACTAATTTATGTACATAAAATTTACATAAAAATGTACATAAATTATAGTTGAACAGTGAACCTAAGTATTTAGGTTGTGTAGTTAGTTGCAGTTCGATTAAATGTTAAGAAAAGAAAAATAAATGATTACTCCTAAAATAAAAATGAAATGAAAAAAATTAATCAAAAATCCCTTTACAGTGTGGTGTTGCTCATCTGAACTCAGCAGGCATAGCTACAAGTTAATAAGTATTATATATCATGAACACACTTCACTGCTCTATGATTCACTGGCTGTAGTTTGTTTACTTTAGTTGGTGATGCAACACATTTCCTCAGCCCCCTCTGTCTCTGTTTACTGCCAGAGAATCCATATTTTACCAAAACAAATTTACCAACAGATGTTGGCTCATTTACAATGTTCTATTTAAATCCACCATTATTTACATGTCATAAAATTTCATCACAATTCCCCACTTGAGCAGATTTTTTTTTTTTTTTTACATATTGTTTTTTCTCTCTGGAGGCTGAAGCCTGCAACTTATAAACTGGATAAACTGGTCATGCAGTATCACATCCATTAGATTTAGTGTGTTTATCCAAATCCGAGATGTAAACATCAGTTTGGGGTTAATACGGTCAGCATCCACACAATCCAGCAGTGACAGATGGTGTCTTTAATATGACAGTGATTCATATGGACACAATTACAATGTGATCACAGCACCAGTGATAATATGAGCCCCTCATTAACATTCAGTCATGCCCCACCCATCACTCCAGGCCTCCCCAGGCAAGTGTGTTCTGTCATGGTAACTAGAAAAATGTTGTCCTAAAACTGACTCTCATGTCAACTCTCTGCTTACATCTGTTGGCCGAAGTATCCTCTTTAGTAGTGAGTTGTATTAAAACAGTGATCTGTTTCATCTTGTTACTATGCACATGGTAACACGTGATTCATTTCTTTTCTTTGCTTTGTAAACTGCTTTTGTCTGACTCGCTCGGTAGGATCACGACCATGGGAATGTTTTCCATTTGTTCAGATGTCAAACATTCCATGTCATGTCTGCTCAGCACACCAGGAAGTGAACAAGCCGCCAGCCTGCAGATTGGTTTTGAGGTGTTCTCAATGGAAATTAAAAAGAAAAAAAAGAATTTGTTGCAACAACAGAAATTTCACTCAAAAACAAGTTAAAAAAAAAAAAAAAAAAGAGTTGCTCCTCTAGATCAGAAAATTCATCTCTTGATTAACTGAGGAATTTCAGATCCTCTGTCGTCCTCTGTGTTCTCGCTGCATAGAACTCTTTAATGTAGTGCTGCTGGAAACAATAGGGAACATTTTTCACATGTGTGACCATGTGCAGTGGAGCTGCAGGCCTCTTTTTAAAAATGTTTCACATCTTGTTTTGGGACAAGATTATTTTAATTCACTGACTCCCCCTTGTGGCAAAACAATAAAGTTATGTGTCTGTTAATGAGGTCTGAGGAACATTATCTGTGCTGCCATATATATCTATATATATATATTGGAATTGTGTATAATCAAACAAAGCAGTGTATTGTTATTTATTTAACAGAGCTAAGGCTGTGAGAGAGCCACCCGTGACGCCTTCCTACCTCAAATCCCTGACAACAGCTTTCTCTTTCCTTTCAGTGTTTACATGTATGATCTCACTTTGATCTGTGTCCTAACTGACCAATCCGGGGCAAGCATGCCTGCTGATGGGGAGCAACAGTGGGGATGCTGGGTATCTTGTTGAGCAGAGGCGGGGGGGGGGGGGGGGGGGGGGGTACAGAGAAAGAGAGAGAGAGAGGGATGGCAGGAATTAGGCAGCTGAGGATTAGTGTCTGGGCTCTGATTGTCTATTGGCTGTAGAGACCGTCTCTGCTCTGCATTGCCCTGAACTGACAATAACAACTTAATCAAAAACAAGCAAGACTATCATGCTGTCGTCACAGGATGTTTTTTTGAACTGACAGACTGCGGACTGCACCTTTTTAGATCTCGTTTTTTGTTCTTCTTTCTTTTACACAACTTAGACATAGTTTTGGTGCACTTTTACATGAGAGAGATCATGGTGGTGCTTCTGACTAATAACTCCAATTCTAATATCCACTGTTTTCCAACAATCTTCAAGAGGAGAGGTAAGTGAAAGCAGCGCATGTCACTTGTTTCTAAGTTTGAGACAATGCCTGATTGGTTTATAACCCAAGCCAGTTTTTCATTCTCTGATTTGTTGAAATTTCTTTTTTGCTGTTCAAGTATTACCAGGTCAGGCTGGATCGACCGGCTCGCCTAAGACAGGCAATAAAGTAATTAAAGTCATTCACTGTAGATGTCAACCATAAAAAAGCTGTCACTGTCAGTGTGTAATGTTTACTCTGCTGATACATAACGTGCTGTGATTCATAGTCCCACTTTAACTGTTGATGCTTGTCAGGAAAACAAATAATTGGAATTTTGTTTATTTATAGATACTTGATTATTGGAATTCTCTAACACCAGAGCACCCGTAATGCTGTTACAGAAGAGACAGCGGTAACAATTAGTAACGATCACTGAGCACATGGCTGTCAGGGCTAATTCCAGCATGGTCTTAGAGCGACAGTGCGTACAGTAGAGTGCAGTAGGTGGCTAAATGTAGAGCAGCTGTCAGCATTACATAAAAGTGTCTTAGCAGGTTGTTTAGCCCAATGATCCTGTGCCCTGGAAGCATGAGGGCACCACATCATTCATAGAGCTTCATCACATGCCAGCAAATTGAAAGCTACTGTAACATAATCATTGATTTTATGTAGTTTCTTACTTGAGATTATTATTGAATCTTTTTAAATTTTATCTAAAATGCAGAAATGACAATAACCCATACAGAGTTTTGCACTTTCTGAGTAAAGTCATGACATTAAAACCAGAAACTCAACTTTGATTTTGTGTGACAGTAAGTCACTAGAGGAGGTTTTTCAGGTTTTTGCAGTTCATATGACTTTTGTCACTTTTTTGGATGGTGCCCATTGTTAATGATGTGGTGTTTCAGGTATTTTATAATGAGTTGATGAAAGATGGAACTGATATACTATACATGCAATATGTTACAGCAATTTAATTAGTGTCCTTTTCACTGTCTAATTAAATAGTCCTTAGGCCAGAAAAAAAAGTGTAATACCAAGCATATGTTGCTGGAGGTAGAGTTTTGATTTGATAATCCTCTCTTAAAAGTCATTGTCAGAGTCACTTGAGTTTAATCTGGCACGAGTGGAACTGGAGTTCAGCCTTTTTAAATGCACTCACACTCTCAAACTTATTTACCGTTCTAGCGCTTAAATGTCTCTGGCAGATACCTGACTGCCCATATGGACCCCTCGTCTGCTGTTACAGTAACACAGAGCTTTGGGTTGATCCAGGCTGATCCCCTCTCCCTTCTCTTTACTTCAAGCTCTCCCAAAGCGAGGTGATGACAAGACCCCGGCACCCCCGCTGCTCCAGGAGAATGTGTTCATTGAGGCCAGCAGGCCCAAGTACCTGGAGGACCTTCACTCAGAGGCCCTGGAGGCATTGAAAATGATGCAGCAGGAAGGTACGATTCACTCTCGTGATACGCTCTTTACACCTGAGCACTAAATTAGAGGTGTCCCGTGCCAGCATGTTGATAATGGTCTGCATATTGCTCAAGAGGGTGTGCACCAGAGGATATATAAACACTGTTTTGAATGTCATTTTAAATCTACAGAGTTAAATGTTCCCTTGCTTGCAGAAACCAATAATGGAGTGGAGTACCAGGATAATGAAAGCACCATTGTAAGTGACTTTTGTAAGAATTGCTGTTTTCTTACACGCACACTGCAAATTCACTGTTGTTGAGCAAGCAATTTTTTTTTTTTCTCTCTCTCCTTTTGCCAGTCGACAATGACGATCCAAACAGACGGAGAAGGTGGAGGTTTTATGACAGACAGCACCATTCCTGACACATCCTCTGTCGTCTCTGTACAATCATCTGTGTCCACTAGATCGTCCCGCTCTGGACTCACCAGGCAAGGTAACCTCACCATAATTCAGATCTTCCTCTTGGTCATTATACAACATATAGTGATGCACACACACAAAGTTGCATAAAATGATTTAACTTTTAATGGGTGTGACGTACAGATTGGTTTCAGTTTAAATTAAATTTCTTTTTAAGGATCAAAGAATTAAGTCTCTTTCCCTTTTCTCTCATGCTTCGCTTGTCCCAGGATCAACATTCAGGCCCTTGAACTCTGGGAAAAAGTCAGAAAAGACGAAAAGGAGAAGACACAGGAAGACTGTCGTGGGTATCCCACAGCATGTTCAGAGAGAGCTGGGTACGCAGCTAGTACTTTAAATGTGTTATTTACAAAAGACATCTGTCTGGGAATGTCTTTAAATTGTATGTGCCATGTTTAAAAATTTCACAGTATTAATGTTACTGTGTTATGTTTAGAAACAATAGAATGCTTTATTTGCATTTCCTTAATTGTTATATGAACTTGTGCTAATTGGTCCTCCTGTCTTCTATCAGGGTTGGACAGAGTGGGCTGGACAGTGACTCAGAAGTTAGATGAGGAACATTATAATGGTGAGACTGACGACAGCCCCACCAATGATGGCCCACAGCAGGCAGCAAAAAGGGGAGCTAATGCCAACCTTCAGGGCATGAAGGTGATCCACCCCCTCAACAAAGACCAAGTCGAGAAGCTCGGTGCTACCCATGCTGGTCATAGGGACGACCTGGCCTTGTTGCACCGCCTGGGTCCTGACTTGTCAGGTGAACAGAGGCCCCGGTCCCTGGCCGTTCCCTGGATGACCACTGCCAACAGCCTCCAGCAAGAGCCGCCCAGTCCTGTCATGACCATGTCACCCCAGGCTGCTTACATGTCCAAAATAATTCCCAATGCTGTGTTGCCACCGTCCATCGAGGTGGTAGAAATCAGCCGAGGACGGAGTCGCAGCAGCCTCCGCACTGTCAGCAAGAGCAGCCTGCTGCTCTCCAGCCCAGCCCCCTCCCGTGCTTCCTCTAGAGCCTCTTCATCCAGAACCACCTCCTCCAGAGCCTCCACCATTACCTCCGCCTCCCGCCGCAACTTCCCCAATCTGTCCGACAGCTCTTGTTGGAGCAACTCTGAGTCATCAGAGACCTTAGTGTCTGACTCCTCAACCATCTCCAGCAGGAGCACCCCCAGGCAGCAGAGGTCACAGAACGGAGATGACAAAGTCAGTGTTCACTCCTCCATCAGCAAGGCTTCCAAATGCACCTCCAATGGCAAGCTCATAGGTAAAGGCGATGCAGTTAAGAAAGATGGGCAGTTTGCACGTAGCCTCTCTGTCATGAAGCCCAAGAGGGCTCCTCCTCCTCCAAGCCGCTCCTATTCCCTCCACAATAAGAATAAGCGACGATCACGTGATCTCGCAGAAGTTAGGAACATTTCAGGGGAATCTTCTCTCCATAGAATCACCAGCTCAAGGGAGGAGAATGAGAAAAACAAATCGAGATCTTCACCTATGTCCTCCAGAATCATAGACAGCCCCGGCTACAACGCTGACACCAGTTCTCTGGACGACTCAACAGGCTCCGTGTCATTCAGTCCCAGGAAATCCCAGGCGCTAAAGGCAGAGGAAGCTGCAAAGGTTGAGGAAAAAGGTTCGAGAGATACCTCACAGGAGAAGCAGGAACCACTTCAGGAGAATAAGCTAAGCAAAATAATCTCCCCGTCCAGTGGCTACTCCAGCCAAGATGCCACGTCACCACAAATTTCTAAACCGCATCACAGCTCATCTCCAACTCACAAGAGAGGCATCTTAGCAAAGCTTCAGAGGTTATTTCCTGGGTCCACTTCTGCTGGTTCAGCTCCATCCTCTCTCACACAGGTGGAGGCTCCTGAAAACACAAAATCCACTGGGGATCCTAAATCTGACTCAGTCGACACAGTCAGCACCCCTGTAAGGACCTTGAGAGACCTCTTCAACATCCCTCCGCACCCTAAAGTCCACGCACCTCCACCCCCTCCCCCCGAGGTATGGGCTCATAGCAAGCGTACCTTTGAGTTGCTGCTGGGACCCCCGGCACCTGAAAATGTTTACGCCATCATAAAGAAGAATCCAAAGGACAGGAGACAGCAGAGGCAATCCCCCTCTGCATCTACAGAGGGCTCTGTGAAGAGCTTGGCGGTAGAAAGAAAACACAAGAATCCAGCTGTAACAGTGGATGTGCTGGAGAGACAGAAAGTTCAAGATGTGAGTGTGGTTTTGAATGCAGAGATTCATAAAGAGAATGACGATAGACTGGCTCAGAATGTAGAAGGAAAAAGCACAGTGATAGAAAAAGATGAGAAAGTAAGAGTAAGTGACATATTAAATGGGATGTTAGTGAAGGCCGTAGAGAAGCGTGAAGAAAGGCTGGCAGCATTGAGAGGAGAAGAAGACGCCAAGAAGACATCCATACAAGCTACAGAGACCCACATCGATACCCTACCTGCCATTTCATTAGTACAAATTTCTCCATCCCCATCTCCTCCTGTGTCGCACCCTCCTCCTCAACCCCTCGCCAAACAGACCACAGAAGTTGTTTCTGTTACATCAGTACGAGCCGTTGTATCCCCAGAGTCGTCCTGGCCCCCACCACCTCCACCAATGGCACAGGCGGGTGTCGGTGGGCCTGATGAGATAGATTTTCCCCTTCCTCCTCCCCCATTGTTTGGTGAGGTAGGGTTAGTCATACCTGTTGAGGTGCCACCAGAGAGGCCTGTTCCTAGTAGTGACTCCTCTTCTACATCTGTTGTATCAGTGGTGACAACAGTGACCACAGAGGCTGAACCACAGAAGTCCAGTTCATCCCAGGGGATTGCACCTCCACCACTGAGTATCCCTCCTCCCCCACCCTATACAGCTCCCCCTCCACCACTTAAAGAAGTCTCCCCTCCAGTCTCCCCTCCTACAATTAAAAAGGTCTCTCTGCCACCAAAAGAGGTCTTTCTTCCACCACCTAAAGAGTTCTCTCCTCCACCTAAAGAGGTTTCTCCTGTGAGGCTCAAACAGTCCTGTCCTCCTCTGGTTCAAGAAGTCCCCCCTACCCTTGCTAAAGATGTCTCCCCTCCACTGGTTATCAAGGTCTCCCCTCTGCCTCCTGAAGAGATCCCCGCTCCATCTGCTGAAGAGGTTGCTCTATCGTCTTCTCAAGAAGACGCCTCTCAATCTTCTGAAGGAGCAACACTTGTTAGCAAGCTCAATCCACCACAAAGTATTCCACCTCCACCACCGCTCCCATCACAACCCCAGTTGTCAGAGCAGGATGTTGATGTTCCTCAAGAGAATGTCCTCTCCGCTGAAACTAGCCCAGTTTCATCAAACAGTATTCTCACTCCCCCTCAGAGTATTCCACCTCCACCTCTCATAGACCTTCTGCACCAACCTCAAGTTGTACCCCCGAACACTGATGGTCCAGCAACCAACGAGGCCCCACCTTCGCCACCATCTGAAATCTCAATCCCACCAGCTCCTGAAACCTCTCCTACACCAGAAAAGGTTCAAGAACCTGCTCCTTCTCCACCTGTAAACATCCCTTTACCTCCACCTCTACCTGTGCAGGGTCTTACCAGCGTTAATCACCAGCCTAGTCAAGCGAGCACAGAAAACCAAAGCCAAGAGCCAACCCCTGCCAGCGTTGTACAGGAGGAACCCACTCCCATTATCACCCCCTCCCTCCTGCAGATGGTCAAGTTGCGGTCCGTCAACAGCAGTCCTGAGCCCCCTAAAGCCCAAGAGCAACCACAGGCTGAGGTCACAATGAGGAAACAGCAGCCCAGCAATCAGGTCCCAACTTCATCCGCTGGTGGAGAAGCTCCTCAAAAGCCCATCAGAAGGTCTCTGATAATGACCTCTCCCCCACCCACTTCTCCATCTGTCATTGTCACTTCACAAACGGCTCTGCCCAAGTCCCAATCTCTTTTGGCTCCATCTGCATCTTCATCCACAGTCACCTCCCCTATGAAAAAGTCTCCTCCTGCCATGACTGTCTCTCCTTCCATGAACCTACAGGAGGCCATCCGCCTGAGGACAGCAGCCAGATCAAAAGAGAGCCCTGCATCTCGCCTCAGCCTGCACTCACCTACATCACCGATAGACCTCCATAAGTCCCCCTCTAGCACAGCAAGCTTTATCTTCTCCAAGAACAACAAGAAGGTGGTGATTGAGAAGAAGCCTGCACCGGAGGCCAAGGCAAGTGTACAGAATAACCTGGAGGTTTCCTCTGTAACAAAGGTGGTGAGTGAAGCAGAGTCGGTGAAGAAGGGAGGCAAGGTGCCGCCACCTGTAGCAAAGAAACCCATATCGAAGGCCAAAGAGAATGAGACCAGTGAAGAAACGGAGCAAACTGCAGGACAGCAAGCCCAGGAAGAGAGTATCCAAGGTAAGAGATATTATTCTCTGTCAGACTAAGACTGTAATGCTGTAATGTTATTCGATTTGAAACAAGAGTATGAACAAAACTCAGCCATGCTAGCAGCTCTGTGAAGTTGTACTTTGGCACAGCTTGGGCTGAATGCTTATGACAACATGCTAACTGAAATGCTAACATGCTGTTATTGAGGCTGCATTCATGTCATATTGTTTAGACTGTAATTACAAGCAAACTGACTCAGAAAAAACATTCATGTCATCCTCCAAACGGCAATTCTGAGAGTGTTAGCAAAATGGACACAATACCATCATTGGTAACAGCTACATCTAAACAAAATCAAATAGTATCTTTTATAGAATAAATTCACCTCATTTAAAAAAGAGCTGTACGCCATTCGGTTGTATATGGTTTCAATCAACAAACTGCTTCAAATACCAAACAGAAAATGTTGCTAATTTAGGCTTTTTAAATGATGTGTCTACAAAGTTAGTAGTGGGATTAACCGACTTGGAATAATGGGGAACACACCTGAGTCAAATTAACACAAGGTTTTCCTGTTGTTTCCACTCTCCTGACATGAATGCAGCTTTAGCAAGTGTAAGGTTAGCTTATTAGCATGCTAATATTTGCTAATTAGTACTAAATGCAAAGCACAGGTGAGCCTGATGGGATTGCCATCTGTATTGCATGTATTTGATCAGAAAACAAAGTTTTGAACACATTAAAGACATGAAAACTCAGGAGATCATTGAGGTTATTAAAGTTCATCATGGATTTAATGAATGGATTACTGTGCAATATTTCATGGCAATCCAACCAACCAACATTGCCTTCCTTAGAGCTATGCCATTAGCTGGGCTAAAAATCCAATCAGTTATTGTTTTATTTTGCATCTCTATTGTATATGTCTTCAGCACCCAATTGAACTAACTGCCTTCATTCTCCAACCTCAGATGCTGCAGAGAAAACAAATGGGACAGCAGGTACTGTTGAAGGAGGAGAAACATCATCAACATGATTGTTAAGACTGAAGGAGACTGGGAAGGACTTAACACGTAACACTGAATTCACTGCAAGTTGGTCTTTGTGTGAGAGAGACAAGAAACTGAATTTGGACAGATGACATGCTTATTTCAAAAACTACATTTTGAAACATTCGGGATTTTATAGAAAATCCTTCGAATGTCATGTTAATGGTGTGGGTCTTAAAGTACACATTTTGCTTTTTACTAAGAATAAATAGTTTATTTTCCTTTGCCAGAGGGCACTCTTGAGTTTTACTGTTGCAGGAGATGGGAATATACTGCCCTCTAGTGTCGAACAATGATTGTACCACCTATGTCCTGCTGATTCAGAGCTTGTAGTCAGTACTCATAACAATGGGACTTTTGGGCTCTCATCTGTAAATATAGCAACATTTTGTACATTTACCATATCCAGTAATGATGGATCTGTGCTTTAAAGTTCTGTCTCCAAAGAGTTTCCACACCAATAATATTTGTTAAAAAATTATTAATTATCTTAAGTTATTTTTCCTGTCATGTTCAGAGGAGGGTCTCCACAGACAGAATGTCGTCTTTGCAATGTCGCATTAAACCCCACTATCATCATCATATCAATCAATTTGCTTGTATAGTTCGTAATCATAATCAAAGATATGTTTTTCTCAAAAAAATTCCACACCATTTATGATTTAAAGCTATCCATGTGCATGACCACTGATTTCACAAAAAGACAGAGCAGACATCATAAATACTGAAATCATTGTTTTGGAGCACATTTTCTGCTGCTTTTAGTTACTGATCATGGAGTTATTGTGGCTCAAACAGTGGGATATTTCTGTGTTGAACTATAATATATTTGAAACTGGTTTCAGACATTGTAATGTAGTACATGATCATTTATAATGGAAAGAATAAAGATTTATGGACAAATGAAATCATTGACTGAGGAAGATTGCTGTCCAACACTGGCATGCATGCATTTCTTATTTCATCCCTCTGTTATGTTTTAGTAGCACCTAGTTTGAGACTCACCAACAATTACCATGTGCAATTTTAGAAAAGAAATGTTGTCTTAGTCTGATGTAAGTTATGATAAAAGACAGTTCGTCAGTTGCATTGTCATGTTTATTTTTATTGAAATGAAATTAGCTAAGAAGAGTTAGAACAGTCTCAGATTCTTTGACCTAATACTACCTCCATGTGAAATACCAAGTCATCTCCCTGTGAACTGCTACATCTGCCAGACCGTCATCTCTCTTCCACTCCACCTCATAGGCTCTTGTCCTCTCATCCTCCTCACCTCCGTCTGTATACTTCCTGTTTCCTTCCTCACCTTCAGAGTCCAGTGGCTGCACCTCTCTCTGTAGGCTGACTTTTAGTTGCTCCAGCTGCGCCCAGTGACGGAGCACTTCACCTTCCTTCTGATTCAAATGGATCGCCTGCTGTGCGTCAGAGATCTCATCTTCTCTTCCCTCAGGTCTTTCTTCCTCTTCTTCACCTTCAAAGAAATCCTCCTCTAATTCATACCCTGAGCCATCCACTCCAAACTCATTCAAATCATTTACTTCCACCTCTTTCCTCTTCTCCACTAAAACGCCGTGCCTGAAAACTAGTTCCTCGAACTCTCTGTCATCCGTCATCACTTCAAGGATAACCCTGCTTTCTGCTTCATCTTCTTCAAGCTCCTTTTCCGTGTAGTCCTCTTCCTCTTCTTCATAATCATCATCATACTTAACTACATCTGCACTTTCCCACAGAGACTCCTGACCATGCAGGTCATCAATGTGACGACTCACTGTAGTCTCGTCTTCTCTGCCCATGATGACCAGGGAGGGGCTGGCTGGTAGAAAATCATCTTCTGCTGTGTAAGGCTGATCGGAGATTAGCAGCGACTCACTGCTGGCAGAGCCTTGAAAAAAAAAATTCAAGATGTCAAATGTCATTTTAAATGTTGTTTGAGTTGACTGTTAAAAGATATGACACTTGTAGTGCAAGAAATCAAAGTAGGTGCTTAAAGATTTGCTTAAAATCTAATAAATGCAACAAAAAAAAGGACTGTCACAGACCTGACATCATGGCCCTCCAGGTTTTAGTGGTCACACATTGTGAATCACAGCATTCACATATGGAGTCGTCACCAGTGAGGGCCCTCCACCTATCACAGCAGAGACAAAATATGCTCAGTCCACTTGGAAACAGTGAACAATGAGTCCTGGTAGGGGGATTACAGCACTGATGCTCACCTGTTCCCTCTGTAGGTGCAGGATTTGTGTGCAGGACTTGGTTCCTCTGATGTGACAGATAATTTGCAGTGAATGCTGACCTGAAATGGAGACAGAGTTAAGCCACAATCGCAACTGCGTAAATCCAGAAGAACCATAGCTTCTTCAGTCTCACCTCAGTGTCAGGATCAGCAGTAAACTGGAAGGCCTTTAGGGAGAATCGCAGGGTCCTGTCTGTCCGATAGATGAACCAAGAGGCTCCCGGGTCTCTCTTGCTGTCCAGCATACAGCTATGGATGACACCAACATGACACTGATCCCAAATCGCAAATCAGGACAAGGGAAGAAGAAAGAAAAAAAAAAGCAAGAAATTTCAAATACCTTACATACCCAAACTTGTCGATGATGGTGTATTTGAGGGACGATTGAGAGCCACTGGATGGTGTTGCATAGCAGCTACTGATGTACAGTTTTCCTCCAGAGGGGAGATGAGGAGCAGAGACCTGGACATTTACTGTCTGTCCAAGCTGGTACACGAGGGACTTGGCTGGTATGCTCCATGAATCTAACAATGGAGAGAATAACATCAAATTAAGCCACTTACATCGAGATTTATAAAAGTCTGAAGGCTGCAACAGCTCTGAACTACAGGTGAAACGTCTATACCAGCCATCAACTCGATCTGGAAGTGACTGGGACGCCCCTTCAGCGTTTTACGCACGACAGCAGTTTGCCAGGTGGGTTTCACAGCCAGCTGGTACACATGATGGTTCCTGGACAGGTTTTGCAAGGATGTTAAAAAGTTGGCCTTTACACACAAGATGTTGAAAATAGCAAAGAGACAAAGTCCAACCTCTGATAACGGCATTCAATGTTTATATCAATCCGGTGCGCCCTGCTAGGCAACCGTTTTGGCGAAGGCTCATAATGGAGCACGAATTTGTAGACCAGGTAACCCTGGGGCACCTGTCGCGAGGGGTCACAGTTGTGATTACAAGATTAAGGACGCTGGGTTTGCATAGTCTGGAAACAAATGACACTAATGGTCATCTTACCTCGCGCACGGCATCACACGCTGTCAGAGGATACGTGAAGAGGATGTCACCGTACGGTCTGAGAACCCCGTTGCTTTTGCAGCTGCTGCCTAATTTCAGCTCCTGTGCATCTGCGCCCAGACCGTAGAAAGCTGGTTTGACCCGCACGACAAAGTCAGACGTGGAGCAGGTGACAGAGACGTCTGGGAGGAAAGCAAGGTGCGACCGGACCTTTGCCTCGGGCTTTACAGGGCGCATGGACCGAGGTGTTACAGGTGTGGGAGCAGGGTGGTGCCTCTTAGAGCTGAGCTGAGACAATGGAGCGGGTGATCTGTGGGGGGATTTCCTGTCGCCTGTTGTTGACAGTTTGATCGGATCAGATTTTGGAGTACCCAGTTTGAAAACCTTTTTCCTTCTAGTAAATGGAGATTCATAAGTGTCCGCTGCACAGCCGAGGAGGCCAAGTGATAAAACACTCCACAGAATATAGAGATGCCACTTTGTTTTCATTGCAACAGACTGCTGTCCTTCTACCTTTCCCTTTCAATGTGCGCGTGAAGCCCCCGCTCACTCACGGCTGGATGTAATTAGTGGAGGATAAATTGACTTCCTGTTTCCAAGCAGACGAGGTTTGTTTGCTTGTCTCTGAAAGGAACCATCGCTGTGAGAAGGTTCAACACAAGCCTCACATTAATATAGCCTACAATAAGACAAGGCTAAATGATAAAATACCATACTAAATATAAACTAAAATGTCTAGCAAACAAAGCTCCTCCGGTAACCCACTGAAACAAGGGTTAAATATTCTACACATAAAAAGGTGAGGTGGATTTTTTTTTGACAAACTTTATTCACAGACTTAAAATTACAAATGTACAGCACATCGCTTCTTCAGATTTATATATTGCTCATCATAGTCAGACTTAGAAAAAAATATTTACAATTTATACATACAGCAGCATATAATACCAAGGAAAGATGTAATGTGCTTCCTTCAGTTAATTTCGTGCAACTTCAAAGTCCTAAAAAGGAAAACTATGCAGGAATATATTAAGGTTTAGAACTTAAATCTTAATCATTTATGTAGTGAGAGACTGAGATAATTTGAGGTGAAATCAAGTGTACGAAAGTGAGGACAAGTCTCCTGGATATAAGAGATCCTTGTAATAGAAAATCTGGGTTTGTGCTGCTGTTTTGGAGTCACAATACTATGAAGGCAGATGGTTTAATCACATTATGGCAACTTGTGATATTTTTTCTTACAAAAAGAAAAAATAAATGAAATGTTTTCCACAGGACTTCAAAATCACCCGGTCACATATCCATCAACAACCATTCGCTGTTAATAAATTATTATACACATGTGCTTTCATAAGAAAAATTATAATCCCTTACTTTAAATAAATAGTTAAATAAAGAATTTTTCTTCCCCTGGGAAGTGAGTACATGCTAGATGAAATTACTTCATACTGGAGTTGACTTTGCTGTAACAGCTTATTCAAAAACATCTTTTGAACCTGATGGAGATCGGCTATGTTTAAGCACAAAAAAGGTGTGATGGGAAACCCTTTTCAGTAGCAAAAAGAAAAATAAACCCAACAATCGGAGTAACAAGTTCAACAGAAAATCTCATTGCAAGTTATTATACAAGATGTGCTTATAAGGCAGTGATTCACATATTCTACATTCACTACATAATATCATGAGGTGCCTTTTCCCCTTTAGAAGATTCAAGTACTATTACAGTTTTTGCGTTGATGAAATGATCTATAGGCAACAACACAATCCACAGAAAAGTAGAAATTGGGGGAAAAAAGTGGCTCCATACATCTCCAATTAGTGGAATAGTGTTGGTATGCCCTTTATGAATATCGGCTGAAACTATGTGTTTCCTTCAGAGTACTCTCCGAATGGAAAGTTAGAGCTGATCTCAGACATGGTAAACATCAAAAGGTAATATCACACTCAAGTCTGCACGAGTGAAGGTCTAATCTTATAAACTAGCAAATAAATACTTCATAAAAAAAAAAAATACCACAAATCACAAGCAGTGTCCCAATTCCAACCTTTTATAACCAGGTTTTAAGGATGTAGTGCAGTCACACTGGAGGTTTGACAAAAAGGAAGTAGAAAAGCACTACGGTCCCACAATGCAATGCACAAATGAAATGAAGGTGCTGCTTAAAACTAGTCAAGGTAGATAACATTGTAGATAACTAAAGGACCATCTCAGTAAACAATAAAGTGACACATCTTTGGAAAAATAGTTTGATTTCTCTTTGTTGAGGAAAACGCAACCAAGATGAAATGACTACAGCTCCCATGAGCCTTAACCATTCACTTACAGGAGCTGTAGTTGGTGAAAATGTGTTTTATCTTTGTTAGAGTGATGGAGTGATAAGATTTTACTGTCCAGTTCAGTGGTAAAGACCCTTTTAGGTTAAAATATGGACAGATCCCAGTGTTGCGTTTCAGCTAAATAAGGAAAAAAAACCTGCAAAAAAGAAAAAGTTTTGAAGTGAAAGCAACAACAACAGAAATTATCCCACAACTTTGGCTCTACACTAATTGTGTATGTTTCTTAGTTGTAGTAAGTGCTGTTTAATTGGGACACAGCTGGAGATAAATCAAAACAGAAAATACTTGAATCACACATAAGATGACACTGGGTGGCCACTAGAGGGCGACGTAAACCTGTGTAATCCACTGGAAGGAGACGATCAATGCTGATGATTTTTGGGCAGCAGCAGTATCTGCGGTCCGTTCTCTGTTACTACAGATAGTTGGTGGTCATGTCCCTCGACCGCCTGTGTAAACTTGTAAACCAGCGGTGGTGGTTGGCTCGTCCTTCGCCAGCTACACGTTGCTCCCAAGTGCTGAAGCTTCTGACTCGGAATCTGTTTCGGAGTCCCTGTTTAAAGAACGAGAGAACAGCCAAGAGTCACACACAAAGGATTTGGCTTGTGCAGACAGGGTGCAGGATACATGAAAACAACAGGACAAAGTTTATTTGAGTATTTCATTTGAATTTAGCTCAGTTATACAAACAGGAGCTGAATTTAGCATCTCACCGGTGTGTTTACTGTGGTCAGACATGAGTCCTGCAGCACAACAATAAGGGCCCACCCCTGTTCAGTTATCCCAGAATGAATTATAAACTACTGTGTTTGTGAGTGTTTATGTGTGCATTTCTCTCCTCACTTACAGGATCTCCTGCAGCAGTTTTTGGTTGCCAAGCCTCCTGTCTTCATCAATAGGGTAGGTCCTCAATATCAACAGTCCCACAATAATAAGACACACAGGCACAGGAGACACCAGCACCTTCAGGGTTAAACTGACTGCCTCGGGTTGTGAGCAGCTCCCAGTCTTATAGTCGGCAAATCTGCGGAAAAATGCAGAAAGAGGGACAAAAGTTGAGCTGATGTGAGTACAGTTTGGCAAGATTGTTAGTTGGAGGATTATGTGATTGTTAACCACATGACCACTGGGACTGATGAGCTGTAATGTGGAGTTAATCTCATATAGCGTTAGAGATCACAGGTGTGCAGATTTTAGCTGAAGGCTGATTAAATTTGAAGGATAGTGAGGATGAAAAAAACTAATCTACATGAGAATAATTACAGAAGTTATACATGATCAAGAATGGATCAATTAACTTACTTCAAACTGAGGGTAGAGATACCCAGGGATATCCCAGAGGCAAACTTGATGAAGAACACATAGAAAGAGTAGAAGAGGGCTTCATGACCATGGATGTCCGGGTTCTTAACCTTGAAGTCATCCACTACATCAGGAAGCATCGACCTGAACGGAAAAAACAACATTGAGAAGGAAAGTCAAGTCACGATCGACAAAAATCTACATCTGTATCTGTATCTAGGGAAGGAGCCTGTGAATGAGCTCGTGCTTACCAAGGCAGGAGGAAAGCTGCCGCCACGCTCACACCTGCAGCCACTGAGACCAAGTAAGACATGACGAGGTTACTCTCGATGCAGACGATCAGGATCATGAAGGGTATTGCCCACTGTAGAAAGACACAGAGGGATGTGAGCAATTCAATAACAACCCATCCTTTTTACACGAATGTCTTTGTTGTGCCAAAAACAAGCATCTGTCACTTACCGAGATGCCGAAGTAAGTTGCCGTCTTCTTCCCAAACCGGGTCAAAAACCACTGCCACAATGGGATGGTTAGACTCCCCGACAGCTGGGGAAAAAAATGAGACATTGAATTCTCAGTATTATTTCTCCATTAAACATTATTACATACACACAGACTGTAAACTGAGGGCTACTAATGTACTGTTTTAATGTATGGTTTGCAGCAGCACTAAGAAAAAGCCTTTGAATCTCTGTTTTCAGAACAGCCACAGGGAAGAGAGACATTAAATTCTTGAAGCCATATGGATTACGTTGCTTTTCGATCTAAATCTAATTGAAACATTGTGAGTGTACTCCCACGTTGCTGCCAGTAATATGTCTAACATACATTTTGTATGTGGGAGAAAACCTGGGGTCAACCGTTGTACATGAAAGTTAAATTCTGGTGAACATTAAGAGTGGAAAAAGAAAAGTTGTTTAAACAATGATCAGGGATTAAAATCAACTTTTAGTTTGAAATTCAAGTCCTGGATTGAGTCGTGTTATATCCTGTGGTGTATATGGTTTTATATAACCATGTTTTTATGTGGTTGCAAGAAAATGGTCAAAGATGCTGCATCTGATTAAAGGGCCTGATTTCTATTCTTATCTAATCTATTCTTATCTATCTAAAAAAAAGCTGCATGTAGGACTTGCAGTATTCTAAGACCTCATCATTTCTAAAATCCTGGCTGCAGCTCTGAGTATGAATATTAATCAAAGGAATTGTGTGAGATGGTTATCCCTAAAAGAAAATGATTCTCCACTGAAATCAATCAGACCTCGAACTGGGCTTCATTAAGGACTGTGGGAAATGTGGGAACCAGAGATGAAGTACCCACTGGAGGAGGAGGTCAAGGGACAAGGCTAAAATATGCTTTGTGGGGGTCCTGAGTTGACCCTGAAGGGGGCAGACAACCTTTGGCCTCTTGGCCACACTTACTCAACCAGTGTTAAATGACCACACAGGAACAAGACTGTCACTGAAAACTCAGCAGCCTAACAATCAATTGTGAGTAAATATTTCCATTCTGCCCCTCCACTCCCACCTCTCCAAATATGATACATGGTGCCCAAAAAATGTCTCCACTCCTAATCAGTGGGAAGGACCAGAGCAGAAACCACGAAGGGAGAAATGGAAACGAGGACGCAACGAATGGTTGCAGTTCCCATGGTGGCAGTGAGGGATCGCCTGGGCAACAAAAGCTCCACTGTGTGCCTGTCTCTCCCTTCATCTCCTGCTAACCGCGAGTGAATGTGTGGCTGGGAGACAGGTTCCCAGGAGCCCAAACAACACCTCCTCTCACCCTGAAAATCTGCCCTTTCAGCCCCGGTGCCACGCATCTCCTCGTGCAAGGAACAGCCTCAGAGAAACAGCTGAAAACCCCACAAACACTGGGAGTTTGATCTGTGCCACAAGGACAGCCAAACAGGGTTTTCAGCTGCAGATTGTACTGATGTCCTCCACATCTAATACTGATTGGGGATTTACAAAGAGGTAGATAGAGTCTTTCAGTGGAAAATGGAAACACTCACCATGATGACCAGGAGAATATTCTGAAAGTCGTTCCTGTGCCCAAGAGCGTAGGTGATGAAAAGGGCAAAGTTTCCCTCCAGTAGCTATAAAAAAAATATGAAGTGTCACCTTTAAGCAAATTACAGTTACAGTTAAAGGGATAGTTCAACATTTTTATATAAACCAGTTTGCTTTCTTGCTAGGCAAGTCGTTTCCAGTCCAGCTTCGTATTTATCTTCAAGATGTGAGAGTGGTATCAACCTTCCCAGCTTACTCTCAACAAGGAAACCAACTACGGGATTCCCCAAAATGTTTTTCCTATCCCTTACAAATAAGACTCTACCTGTGACCTCTACATCCAACACAAGACAGATAATGAAACACAGCTTTACCATGAAGGCCAGAGAGGTGAAGAGGAATCCGATGACCAGTTTGACGTAAGGTGTGTGGCTCACCACCAACCACAGGCCCTGACGGAAGGTAAGGGGGACGGATTTTTTATGCCTGCTCTCTAAAATACAACATGGAAGAGAAGAGAGCAAAGATAAGCCAGCTGAAAATCCTTGTTTGTAAGAAATCTAATGCACAATAACAGCCACTGTAATGAAAGATAGTCTTCTGGTATTTGTCCAATTTGTATCTTGCAGTAGGTGTATCGTGCATGAGGTCAATATGAAGTTATACCATGTCAAAAAGCCTATGTAAATAATTCCACATTGACACTGAACTAATGACAACCTCTCTTGTTATCTCATGGATTTGTACCTTTTTGCTCCTTCACACCAAAAAACAAGACTCCAGCACAGAGGACGTAGATGATGGAGATGACCCCTGAAGCAAGCAAGTAAGCTTGTTTCTGAAGACAGAAAAGACAGGATTAGCTTGGACTAACACTCATGTAGATGCTGTAAAAAGTGTTTGTAAATATCATCTTTTGCCCAACATCATGCACAGGGTGCAAAACTCTCACCGTCTCATCCAGTGAAACACCGGACGCGTTGTATGCTGAGGAGTTTCTGCCGTCGGAGACATCAGGCTTAGTGGAACAATCTGAGCCGCCACCCACAATCTGACCCTGGATTGCGGTGCCCAGCACTGTGCCCATCACCTCCACCATCATACCTGAGAGCAACACAGGAGTGGAGCGTTAGAGCATGAACGACAACACATGCAAAACCTCTGGATCACACAGGACGGCTGACGTACGATAGGCAGTGGCAGAGTCCCTCTCTTTCTGGTCACTGCTGATGAACATGGTGAGGGCTGAATATGGCACATGGAAGCACTGTGAACATAAACAAACACGTAGTTAGACAAGGGAGCAGAGATAAAAGAACAGAGCACTGGGCAGAGTCAACATGAAGGACTTACCGTCTGCATTGACTGGAAGAGGCAGTAAAAGATCAGGTACCAGATGACCTTCCCTTGCTCAAACGGAGGCACATACCAGATTAGGAAGTAAGTCACCACCGCAAACGGAGTAGAGGAAAGGATCCTAGGAAGAAAAGGGTACAGGATTGTTTAAGAGACAAAACCAAACAAAGATATTGCTTCTAATGTGAATTTCATTCTGTGCTGTTAGGCTTGAAACAAAAAGCGCTCGGCCTTCTGTTTCCGTTAAAGAGTGTGTTTAATGAATTCTGCCAACTGTTACTGTACTTTAACCCCCCACTTTTCATTTCTCCTCCCTTGCAGCCAATTCTTTTGTACTCTCTCCCACTCGCTTTGTGAATAATAATCCCCCTAATCCTGCCTTGCTGGAACTCGTGTGTGGTGAAAGGGCTCAGTCTGGGCTGCAGAAGGAGATGAGGGTGGGCTGACCAACGACGAAGCCGCTTTGGCCCACCTCACTCTCACCCCCCACTTAGTTTTACTGGCGTTTCCACCGGCTTTGTATGCCCTCCAGCTGACCTCAGTGCCAGGGCTTGTTCAGAGAAGCTGGTGCCACTTCAGAAACTTGTTTTTAAACAGACCACAGTCCAGCTGCATCTCCCAGCGAAGATGAGGAAATCTTTTACAAAAGCCCCTTCACAGTGAGGACTTAGGCATGGCTGCAGGGCAGTGGACAGAAACATTACAAGATATTTTTGTGCCAACCGGAAACCACCAATTTGTCAGTTATCCAGTTAGTTTATTAAAAAGAAAATAATTGGCAACTCTTTTGATAAACGATTCATAGTTTAAGCCCCCCCCCCCCGTTCTGGTGTGGCACATGTGGGAAATAAGTAAGAAAGCACCTCCTGATTTCGCTTAATGTCTGAGCAAATTAGGTTAATGAGAGCTAATTTATCTGGAAATAGAGGCCAGGTTGTGATTGTTTCATGGCTGACTGAACACAGGCCATGGTGCTGAGGTCAGTAAGGACCAGGAAATGACCTTGATACATACAATAAATTACACTAAGTGTACACACACACAAAAAAAAAACCCTGTTATTATCTCAATGTAAAATGTTACACAAATCGAAAGGACAAGTGAGGACATAAAAAGACATCTGCGAGTTCTTATCAGACATCTAGTTGTTTCACTTCAGTTTGAAAACCGACACGGGCCACAGAGGATCATGTACATGTTGCCTTTTTTAACAATGACCTCCAGTATTTCAACCAAGCACTTGACCCAAGGTAACCTCTCTCTGCTTCTGCCAAACCCCCCTCCACCCCACCCCACCCCAAACACACACACACACACACACACACACACACACACACACACACACACAAATGGACACACCCCTTACTCATTTGAAGCTGATGGTGTGTTGTGGGCTTGACCAATCACAGAAGAAGTCTGTAAATTCCCCTCCCCCAACCCACAATGTGCGGAGCTTGTGCACAGCCGGCATCTCTGACTCAAATATCCACGATGCTCAAGATATCACTGTGACATCACGTGAGAGAAAATGCCAGCATATACAGTTATTGAACCAGGCATTCTCGTAACACTGTCACGCTTCACTCTCTGTTGCCCTTCTCACACATACACATGTGAATGAAACTGCGCCTATTTAAGAGCAGGATGTCAAGGTCAGTTCAGCTGTCAGCATTACATGGCCATATTATTGTGTTGTATAAATTTGGTTACAGAAGTCATTTTATGCTCTCAAGCAGAGGATTCAAATTTTACAGTTTTATGGTCTGCAATGTTTATTGTTCCATGGTGAGCCTTTTAAAGCTTAAAGTAAAAATATATTTAAACATATGTCTTGCCTGTTCAAGAAGCAGAGGCCAATATGGACATTTGGCAAGAGGTAGGGATACCCTTGACAGGTTGCCAGCTGTATCACGAGGCTAGCACATGTACAGCAGACAAACGGGGAATCTCTAGAAACAGAACTACATCCAGTTTGTTTATAGAAAGAAATTTTGATGTACTGTCTATACCAAGTTATACATCTTTAATATCTACCTATTATAGATTTTATTTTCATTAATGTGACTATAGCTTGAGTTTATCTGGTATTTCATGCACCATATTAGCCACAGCCAGATATTTCTCTTCTGCCTATTTCATCTATAACAGATAGAATAGCACATTTCATCTATATTGGCAGTGTCTACACATACATATACAGGAAATTAAAGGCACCCTGTGGACTTTTTAACCACTAGTAGCGCAAGGGAACAATGCGCATGAGGACACACATGCAAAAGCATGTAGGTGACATGACACACATAAATAAACATGACAAATGTTAACAACGCTTCAACAATTTAAATATTTTATAAGGAAAGAAACACACTAGACATGTTTGTTAAGCCTCAAGGACACAAACAATACAGTTGAGATGAGTAAAACTAAATGTTTTCTTTGCTTACAAGAAAACGCCACTGGACACCTTTAAAGTTTGCTCTTGGTACACGTCGTTAAATTTATGAGTCCCTCTTGTAGCCTATTTAGCGATACGCCTAAAAGCTTGTCCAGCTGTTTCATTCAATTTTCACGGAGCCAAGTCTCTTCAAAAAATAAACCAGGTGTCTTAACTAAAAGTTAAAGCAGATGGTTGATACCACCACACATCTGCGTCCATAAACAGGTGACAGACAAGTGCAAATGCTTTGTCTGCTTTCACCTTCTTTTACCACTTTTAGCATGCGTCATAAGGACTGCTGATGCACACTTTACATACACCCTTTCATACAGACTGCATTCTTGCACTTGTTCTCCCTCAGTAGCCACTTCAACCATGTTGCCGTGGTTACCGCTAATGACTCATGAGCTGCTTTTTCTCAGTACATTTACCTCACACTTCTCATGCACACATTTTCAGTATTTCCTTAATAATGTCATCTTTGCCCTGTGAACCTAGTCCTGAAGTGAATTTGCTGCTATGAGATTCAGACACCCACCACGGCATCATACGTCCAACGCTGGTCCATCTACTCCGGCTCACCAGGAAACCCACTGTTGGGTCTGTGACAGCGTCCCAGGCCCGGCCCACAAACAGGATGATGGAGGCATAGAAGGGATCCAGCTAGAGGGAAGAAATGGAAAAAAGAGTGAAGCATGAAACCAAAACAAAGAGCCAATACTACCTCATATGGCACTGCTGAATAGATGTAGGGAACATGATGACATCAATGAGGTTATGAAGACATTTTGAGGCTGTGTACAACAGCTTGTTTAAGAACAGAGTAGCATTCAAAGCCACTCTAATGATCTCATCCCCTGAGCTGAATGGCCTTTATTGAAGTTCCTACTGTGTACAGTGGAAAGGTCTAATTTGCTAATTGAGTAACAAAGCAAAGCAGCAGGGGTCCAGGTTAATGTGCTTGACCAAACACTACAGGATAAAGTCTGTTAAACTGATCCAAGGCTGAGAAGAGTAAACACAAGCTATGACCTTAAAGCTCATTAGTGTGTACTGCAAAGAAGCTAAAATATAAAGATAAGTGAATGAGTGTATCCTGCAGAATAAACAAATGGATGAACTTTGTTTTGAAGAATAGTGAATAAAAATGGACTTTCATTTGCCACTTTATGTATTCCTACAACGTTTTCCAGTTGTACAAAATGCATTTTTTTCTTAATAAGTCAAATGCCAGAAATGTTTATATAGCACAACAAATGACACTGAAAATTATGATTTGACTTTTGTAATGCTCCCCTTTTTGTGTAGCTTTTGTCAATCACCTGAGCCACATCCAGGAGGTAGATCTGGAGGAAGAAGCCCAGAGCACTGCCCGTGATCTGGTAGGGGGCCCCACCGATTGCATAGCATAGTTTGCTGGACACAGACAGACGATTTCTCTGTTCCCTTGGCTGGAAGAGAAGAAGAGGGGAGGACAGAGGAGATGCGTTATCCAGTTAGATGCACAAAATATTATGAATCCAAACTAACTGCAGACAATAAAATGCTTATATTCTCAGAGGAGATATAAATCAAGGTGAAGTGATGTGGGCAGTGGTGTACAACATGATCATTATCTGCATTCCTATTCTGCTCTCAGGAGTTTATTTAATCCCCGTTTTCTGCTTCAACTACCCTCATCCATCCCTTTGTCCATAACTCTTGGAAAACTGATGGTGTGTTAAACAACCTGTTACTGTGAGGGGCTGAGATTGGTTAATATACCTCACCCCACTGCTCACAATGTCAGATTAGAGACAGATTAGAGTGACGATGCAGTGTGGGCCTGTACACTCCAGTCAGAAAGTGGTGTGAAACTATGAGGTTACTGTAGTTCACACACACACACCCACTACATCATGAAGACTCCAGCGCAGCTATTGGCTCCAGCAATAGGATGTTGGAGGTAGTATGACATTACATGCCGAGTAGCTAACAGTCAGCAGCGACAGCCAATCACCTGTAATGGTTTGATGATGTCAGCAAGGGGGGGCTTATAGTCCTCAATTCACATCCGCCACAGACACAAAAGCAGAATCACCTCATGTTGGAAATTGCTGCCTCCTCACAAATCACCAGATGAATAAAATACTCTTCTGTCACATCCGTCAGCATACCAAAACCACACTGGCATAATCATCATGTGGCACTAAAAATAAAAACTAAAGCTAAAGAAAGGAATGCAGCCTCTAGGCAACATTTAATGACGGAGGAAAATCATTTCCTAAGTGAATGAGAGATGTAATTTCCCACAGCCCAAAGAGACACATATTTAAATTGTTCATTTTATCCAACCATCAATCCAAAATCAAATACTTTTAATTCACTATCATATATGACATAAAAAAGCTCCAAATACTCACATTAAAGAAGCTGGAACTAGTAAATGTTTTGGCATTTTTGCTTGAAACATTACTGAAACGATTAATAAACTATCAAAATATTTTCTTAAATTTACAGCTGAAATGTCCTGTGATCTGATAATGCTATTATATTTTAGAATGTAGATAAAATGCAATAGGTCATACCTTTTCATTTAAAATACCAACACAATTTTCTGGAGGCTATTAGACATACACACTTGTAAATTTAAGTCATTGTAGTCTTCTTTAATGTAGTCTCCTTTAATACATAAGTGTGTGTATAATCATTCCAAATATTTTAGAACTACAAATGTCATTGTTGAATATGTGACTTTAGTCTCCCAAACCAAATGATTCCTGAATTGGCATCATGCAGCTCTGGAGCAGCAGCACCACTTCACATTTCTGAAGCGCATCTGACAGTATTAGGCTTAAAAACGGCTGTATTTGACAAGACTGTACAGTGTGAGGGGAGTCCTCAAATGTTAGGTTTAATTAAAATATGGCCCCTTTAAAGCCGGTCAGCCGGTATGTCAACCTCACAAACAGCTGCCCGAGGACAGACATACAAACCGGGTGAAATTCAAATCAGTCCGGGGAGTGGTTGAGGTGTAAGATGGTGTAAGAGGAAGTGCAATTTATCAAACATTAAATTTAGGCGCCTTTTTAAGCTCCTGGATAATTTGGGGCCAAACAGAGACCCCACTTCAATTCAGTAACACCAGAAATAAAATATATATCTCCCGTGGCTTACCTTTGCTGTCTTGACTTCTGTATTTATAGGTTTGACTGATAGCAAACTCGCAGCGTACTGCTCGGCGCCCTCTCCTCGTGCCATCGTTATTTCAAAACGATGAAGTAATTAATTTCTCTTTGTAGGTATCGTAATATTTTTAAGTGTCAGAAAGGAAGAAAGCCGCTTCACAGCAACATAGTGTACTGCTCAGTGCTGAGTGTGTGTGTCCGTCTCTAACTCAACATTCTTGTGTGTTGGTGGTCGCGGCGGCTCATTCATTCTATTGCACCGAGAGTCTCTAACCGCTATGACGTGACGTGTGTGACGTGACGCGACGCGACGCGACACGCGCGTTCCATTTCCTTCAAGGGCTGCGGGAAATATTCCTCCGGAAGCTTACGTGTATATAACTACTGTTAAAAATCAGGTGATGAGAAAGTGAACTGTAAAACTACATTAGTAGCCACTTTATCTGCCATTTAGAATTCTTTGCTCGACATTTTACAAAAATCAATTATCACCCATCACCCAAAGATACATTTGCTGTAAATAGATTTCTAATGGATGTTTTTTCACTGGAAAAGTCGAAACTTTTTAGTGTATGACTTTACAAGTAGACACAACAGTAATTAATGAGGCAAAGTAAGTTTTGCAACTTTTTCTTTATCAATTTTTCCTTATCATCTATTTAAAGTTTTTATGTGACATTTTTAATTTAAACTGCTGTGAAACTGCTTCAACACATTCACAGTGATGATGACATCCCAGTGATGCGCCAAAGTATAATTTCTTGTCACTGTACACAGCAAAGTGAAAAATTATGACAATGACTGGTTTCCGATTAAATGTGTGTATGACACAGTTAATAGTGGACAGACATAGTTGGGGGTGACCCCTAACCCCAATGACGATGCGTGAGGAGTCAATCATCATAGACGCCCATGTTAAAATCCCCTAACTCATACGCAGAAATAAAAACATGTTTATAGCCTGGCACAAAAACGATAGTCTCTATAGCTATATAGTCCCCCTTTATGACAGCTGTAGGAGGGGTGAATTTTTATATATCTCGCCCGTTTAAATTCTATTTTTTAAAGTCTTAAAGTTATGCTTAATTGAGGGCGTGGCCGCTTATAGTGACAGGTGGGTCCTGTATCAGTCCACTAGCTTCCTGCCCGGCGTCACCTCAGCTCGCAGTGTTTCTATCGTTGGTGCCTTTTGGGTGATTTTGAACGGAAATATCGGACAAATGATATGCCTTACTGCGGGTAATTGACAGAACATGAGGAAGTCTGTGCTCCTGTTTTTCGAGGTGAGTGAAATTCTAGTGTTATTTTATTTATGTTAGCACTCATTAGCATGTATTAGTGCCTGCGCTCACCATACCTAGCTTGTTAGCTTAGCTTGTTAACTAGCTAATTAGCTAGCAGATTAATTAGCTTTGAGTTAGCCTTCGAGCAAGACACCTAGCTGTGCTAACGATGCTAATGGGAGCGTATGGATGTGCACCTAAGTTTCGGCTCCACTAACACCCCACCTTTTGCCTATTTTTGGATTAGCCGGGAGTTAGATGGAGTCAGGCACTGTCAAGATGGCGACAGTGGAGCAGTCCACTCTAAGCTTCAAAACCATTCTTCAGAAACCTATGGTTAATGTGACGGAGGCTACACCCATCTGTACAGTCTATCTATGGTATGTACCCATGATTTGTTATCCATATTGCCTTACCTGGATATCAGAAGAAGTCATGAGTGAAAGTATGAAGACTGGACCAAGTGGTGATAAAGTCCTCTCTTGCTGAAATGATTTGTCCTATATCTTGTATCTCTATATTATATCTAAAAGCTGGACAATAAATATATCAAGTGGAGAGAGATAGCTGATCTATTCTTGACCCTTGGCACTTAATATGTACAAACTGGGAGCCTCTCTGAAACCAGATGCCACCTGTTTACTTTCACCTCTTCCATGCTGAAAATAACTAATTGCATTGCAGCATTTTATTTCATGACAATTTGCGGTAAAACAGTGTTTTTTCCTTTTCAATAGTAGATGTAAACTTGTGAATGTCAGTAGGTTAAGTAGGAATTCAGTCTTAAAGTTGTGCAATGTTTTAATACCATGGCCTTGAAAAGCACTGCATTTGATGTGTATCTTATAATATTTTATACATACCTTTATCTTGATTGCCAGTAAATTGTGGTGATGGAGCATTTTCATTCTGTCTGTCATTTGGCTTATACACTGATCCTTGTTTATATTTGCTTTACCATTTTATTTGTTTATGGCCTCCTTTCTAAATATGTTTCTCATTACAAAAACTAAATATCCACAAACACACACCCTTTTCACTATTTGCACCGACCAAATGGGAGAGAGGAGTATAAGGAAGTGAAAGAAAACCTGCTCTTTCTACCTTCCCTTTTTTATATTTAATCTGATGATTCTTTTTCATCTCTATCATTCAACAGCACTGCTAACCAGAAGTTAAAATGCAATGCTATGTCTTGGCCAAAGCGTTGTGCTGCTTCTCTTCCGAAGAAGACACTTAACTTGAAATCATGCCACCACTTATTGCAGTTTGCAGTCAGAAAGTGTTTAAAAGACGCATGATACTCTATGAAGATGAAATCAAAAGAGGCTCTGACAAATTCAAACACCCTGTGTTGGAAAAAAAGGATGAGATACATGTCCAGAAGATATGTATCAAGTTCATGTCATTTGATAATGATAATGAACTAATGATAAAAACATATGTTGCCAATCTGAGTTACTATTAGACTGCACTCTTCCTAGAAAGAACATAATTTTCTGAAGACCTGTAGAAATAATAAGTCTCTTTCCACATTAGAGTCTGGCTGTTACAGCGACTGTAGGTCTACTTATGTCACCCTCATTTATATTGACCCAGCTAGAGTGAAACAAAGCCCACATGGTTGTGAGTTTGGGGAACTTAGCTGGTCTTATGACATACAATAACCTAAAACATCTTAATCCTGCAGATTTGTTTCCAGCAAAGGTGGAAGGAGCCACATATAATTGCACCACTTTATGTAAATGAGTAACCATGAGAACTAAGGAGTGATGCATTTAAACACAACACACACACACACACACACACACACACACACACACACACACACACACACACACACACACACACACTTGCATAGGGTGATTTTATGTATTTTCACTCCAGTCTAAGAAACTGCTGAATTTCATATATTTTTGAAACTAACCTAATGTTTTCAGTAACCCTCACATATACATTCCCACTCTTTTGTCATATCCAAACTCAAAATCAGGATAGTTTTTAATTCATATTTATAGATAATCATGGTGTATGATAATTACAGTATGGCCAAAAGTGGACTAAGTGACTTGAGGAAAACCCCTCCACCAGGGTAGTGGCTGCATTGACTGAAGATGTTTTCAGGAAAGGATTTTAATTTGTCACTTTATTCACAAGACGCTTCCAACATTAAAGTGATAATGTGTAACATAAAAAAAATAGAAATAACACAATTGTTCTCTTTCCCATTAAATGTCGACTTCATAAGCAATAAAATGCACCATAACTTCGATACACTTGCTGCCACAGTTTTACTTGGCCTGGTATTGCCAGTATCTTAATGGCTTATGGTGGCTGATGTCGCCAATTTTTATATAAACATTACTGTATAATGGACATTACTGTGTCTGCTTCTTCTCTACTTGTGGAGGTCATCCCTTGATGACATTTATGAAAGACTTGTGCCAGGTGAGGAAAGATGGCAGGTGAGGGTGAATCTACAAGGTTTTGTAATTGTATGGGATGATGCCGTCATCCCAGGGTGGTGTCACGTTTCCTTCCATCTTACTCTCCATTCCTCACAGAGGAATTAATTTCCTCAGAGAGGTGGGAAGGTTGTGAGCTTTCTGCAAAAGTTACTTCAGTATAGTGAAATGTGAGTTAACATTTGTACAAAACTGTAACGTGTAATCGACATTTTAATTTTGCAGGTGGTCTGTTGGAGCCAATTTTAAGTTCTTTTGATAACGTAGTTTAATTGAAAACATTTCTCGAGTTTTATATTGCTAGGAATAGCTTGAAGAGAGATATTTTTAGACAATTTCATACTGGGGTGAGGTATTTAGTGTGGTAGGAGACCTACTTTCCAGCTTTTTACTTTGGAGACCTGAATGTGTCGTGTGTGTTCTTGTGTCCTGAAGCAGACCTTAGAGCAGGGTTAAATGTTTCATCTTTATGGCCTAAACATGGTTCCTCAAAATCTTTTGTCTTTTTGAGGAAGGCCTCTTTTTGCCCTAACCACAAACAACAATTTCCCTAAAATCTTAAAAATCTTTTTGAGGAAGGTTGTGACACACATGCACATGCCTAACAGTAACCACCCTAAAACCAGATCTTAACCCTCAAGCAGCCATTTAAACTTGCATCCAGCACGAACATCTCCACAAAGCTGTCAAAAACCCCCCCCCAAAAAATAAAATAAATAAATATATGTATGTATGTATGTATGTATGTATGTATGTATATATATATATGTGTATGTATGTATGTATGTATGTATATATATATCTATATATATATATATATATGTATGTATGTATGTATATATATATATATATCTATATATATATCTATATATATATCCCTTTTCTCCACAAAATGGTTTTTCCTGCAGGCATCTGTTTGTAGCAAAATAAGTAGTAACTTTAACTGTCAGATAAGTGGAGTAAGAAGTACAGTGTTAGTTGCATAGAATTATCAAGTGTCAAAAAAGTAAAATACTCGAGCAAAGTAGAAGTACCACTAAAATGAAGTTGAGTAAGTGTACTTAGTTGCCACCACTGGTGGCTGAAGACAAGCTCAAACCTTACAGGTAAAAACTGTTATTGTGCCACCATCTAGTGGACATCAGTGTAACATACTGTGCTGTAGGCATTACAATAAACTGAACAATTGTGAGACTTTAACTGGAATAGTTGATTAGATTTAAAAAAAAAAAAAACATTAATCTGTAATTATTTCCGTTATCTTTTAAAATAAGATTAGCTTGACCATAAATGAGTTTTATTAGATCCTGAGACTGACGGAGGAAAACCTACTGTGTATGCTGCGTAGTTTTTTTTTTTTTTTTTGAGACACTTTTTTTTTTTTCTCAGATTGACACAAGCAGTAACATTTAAGATATTTACTATTTACAATGAATAAATAAATTATTCTTCATCTAGTTTTGTACACAGTTAGTTTTTATTCCAGGAAGGCTTCATGCTTTGCTCGGTCCTGTGGTTCCCTTTTTAAAGTGACACAATGTCCACTTGTGAACCCTCACCCAGAGCTGCATATGTCTATGTCTGCTGTGTTGGAAGCAGGTTTTGTAATTTTTGTAATTTTTAGACCCCTGAGGAAGTAAACCTATCCAGTATTTCACAATAAAAAAAACAAAGATTCAAGAAAAGTTGCATCAGAATTTATTTCTCTTACTTTTTATCTTGGTAATCGTCTTGCAATCACCGCAATGACAGTCTTCACAGCCTGTCAATCAAATACTGCAATCAAATACTTCACTCCAGATTGGAGTTTACATTTGAAAGGTTGTAAACTAGCTTGTGCCTTTCTACACCTGTCAAATTGACTGTAGCCAGTGGCGCCATAGTATTAGGCCGCTCTTGACCAAATCATTTTCCCAGGTGATGTGGATCCCACCTCTCAAAAGCTTTTGCTCGTGAAAATGAAGATTTTGATATGAAAATGATTCCCACTAATCATGGATTATATCGCAATATCTGTCGTAATAGTTGCCACAGTAATACACTACTTTGATGAATGGATGAGGGTAGGTGTATTTCAGGTGCTCATTATGTTGGAGTCCTTGTGATGGATTAAATATATGCTATCGTATTTATTATGTGTAATTTTAACTCTTCATTGTGTACCAGTATCTTACATTTGTAGTAAACAAATGTGGATACTTTGTGTAAAAGTTGGAGAATTCAGTGAGTTACAGGTGGTGAAGCAAAAAGTGTTACAACCAGACATTATATTTTCATTCATTTCAGGGGGGAATATTGCACTTTATATTCATTTACTGGTTAGGCCTACTAGTTACTTTGCTGATTTAAGATTTCACATAAAGAAATGTTTTATCATCTTAGAAGATATGATGCACTGTTGTAGGTTAAACTATCCAACAGCATATAAAGTATATAGAATTGAAAATCTACCCAGACACAATATTAAAATGCCATTTACACAATAATATATCAGTTCTGATATTAAAATAAAACTCAGGGGCCATTTCTCTAAGAATAATTTGACTTTTGGTACTTGATGTAGATTTTGCTGATAACACTTTTTCAATTAGCCTTTAATTTGTTATATGTTGTATAGAGTTGTTTGTGTCATTTTGCTGACTCAGACAGTAGCTAAGGCGGGAACACTTTCTCTATACCATTGGACGATTCCACAGTAACATGAGAGTGAAGAATCAGTTCTTAAATCAGTTATTTACACATAGTAAACACCAGGTGGCAGCGTAACTCGGTCCACGTGTGTTGCATCAAGACAGTGGTTGCACTCATGAGTCAGTCCAGGGATGTGTCTCTTTGTGTTTGAGATGTTACAATTAAGTTATTGTTAAACATTAAGGACTCACTTCCTCTAACATGTATGAAGAATGTCTCTGACATGTTATTCTCAGTTTTATTTGAGTTGCACTGCAATGACGTGATGTAAATTTCAGACTTTCATCAGGAAACATTGCAGCAGTGTGAGAAACCAATGTATTTATGGCATGAGTATCCTTTATTAATCATGATCTCAGATATGAAAGTGCCATTTGAATATCCACAGCAATCATTTATTAATGTTAGCATAATATTAGCATTAATTTAATGCTAAGATCAGGAACTTAGGCTGTAATCACATCTAATAATCTTTTAATCAGTGCAGGACTTTGCTGAGGAAGAAAAGAAAAACAAATGATAACATTAACAGTAAAAGCTGAATTTAGTGCATGTGTTGACAGATATAGCTCTTTGCTATGTGAAAGCTGTTAGCATGTAACGCTAGCATCCTCCTGGTCACTCTCATGGTATTTTAGGGGGTGTCAGTATGGTGTTTTACATCCCCAGGGAGCAATAACACTTGTGTGAATTATTTATGTCGCCTTTCTCATCTGCATGGCTTTTCACTGAGTGCCGGTTGACTGGTCCCATTTTTAAACCTGCTACAGATTGTATGTATATATATTTTTTTAGACAGGAGGAAAAGGCCAGAGGTCAGGTTGAGGGGGTTCCTGTGTCATGGAGGTCGTGGGGAAAAGGTGGACACCCCCTTGTATTGGATATTCTACAGACAATCCCCCAAAAACAGTCCAAATTCCTCCACTGCATTGTGCCCCATATTCTTCAGGCAGCTGAGTGGGTGTTGTAGACTACATGAGCACTCTGCTGAGGTGGATCCCACCCTTTTTTACCACCCACACATATGCTACTAGAGCAATAAAGGACAATGGAGGGTACTTGAAGTTAAGATGGGAGATGACTTGGGGAGCTGGCTATTGTTGGTGTTAAGCATTGTTACCCCAACAATGTTCCTGCTGAGGAAAAGAGAACAGAAGAGAAGAAGAGAAGACGGGGACCTCATCTGAATTTTATGGGACCAATGTTTTTTCTTTCTTTCTTTTTGGCTGGGATGAAATATTCCCAACATAGCAGACTGAGGGTTTCTCCACTGTGTAATTATGGGATGTGAAGTTACAGGATCTTAAGGCTGTGATCATTGCTCTGTCGACAAAAGAACATCAAATCACATTGGTGAAGCTTAAAGTTAGCTCAAACATGCCTCTTTGTGAATATGTCCAACTTATTTTAGATTCAGAACATATGCTGATATCACAAAGTTTTGTAGATGTGATCCTTTTCATTTTTCCTTTATTTAACCTGGAAAAAGTCTCCCTGAATTCAAATCTCTTTTACAAGAGAGATCTAGTCAAGAAGACTTCATTAATCTGAATAACATAAACAGTCTTAGTCTGTCTGAGTTACAAGTGATTATAGACTGTTAACCATCTGTGTAAAATAACAATGTTACCAAAACAGTCTAGTCTATTGGTATTTGTACATCTTAATGACAACAAGGCAAACTCCATCTGCTGAGGAATTTCTTGTGATATGATCAAATGCTCCAAAGCAGCTACTTAATGGTTTTTGTAGTGAGACTGTCAACAATAGTTTCCAAGGCCAAGAATTAATTTTTTATCTCAATATTTAAACCAACATGGATTAGAGGTGCTTGGAAGTGCTCAGAAAAATGGAAATTTGAACACCTACAATGCCCTGGCAACTGGGCACACAAGGAAAACTCCATCTGCTGAGGAAGATCTTGTGATATGATCAAAAGCTCCAGAACAGCTACTGAATTGACCTTGTGGTGAGACTTTTTTGTCAAATTTGGTTTTCAAGTCCTTAACAAGTTGTTTTGCATGTCTCCTGGTGTGTGTCCTGCTCGTACAATGCGATTGGCTGCAGTTGGATTGATATCTCTAGTCAGCAAAAATTGATGCTTGATCCCCTGCACACTTTTTTTAATTTTATTTTTTTTTTAAATTTTGGGCTTAAGTCAAAGAGCTCAAGCCCAAATGAAGCCATAGGTGAACTATTTTTAAATTTTGTAAGGTTTTGAGCCACCTCAACACGACTCCCTCACCTCTGTCTGGTACAATGTTAAATTAAGCGTCTGACTGCCTTTAGTGCACTTTAACCATATACCAGCACTGAAGAGGCCACCACGCAGTCGGGGGCATGTGTTTGACCTCAGGCCAGTCGCTGACAACAGATGTCCATCACTAATCAGTGTCATTAACTCGTCCTGAATTTAACCAGAGATGCTGGAGGTTTTGTCTGGTCCACTGAGGTGCTTAGTCAGGGAGATGAAGAGCACGCAATGGACCAAACCGATCAATGTGTTACAAAGGAGGACAGGGGTGTTGTATGATTTTGACCTGGCGCTGTCTGGTCATGAGATGTTGGTGAACTTTGACCCTTTGCTTGCCAGTGAGCATAAAGAATCTGTTCACGCCAGACAATACATATACAAATCATGTCTCCACTTAATCATTGCCTGGTTCAATATGGTTCTATCATGGTCAGTGTTAAAATAATTGAATGTTTCAGGTCATTGAGTGCACATGGGTTTTACGAGGGTGCTGTTGTGGCCCGTAAACAAGAATTTAGGACCAAATACAGTAGTGTTTGTTTAATGTGTTTGCTGCTGAAGGGGCTTTCTCTCACTGTAAAGATTGCTACTCACTTCACCACCACCTGCAGGATGAATATCAACTGAGCGCTTGCTGTGTTCTTTTATGTAAAAATGCAGGTTATTCAAACATCGAGCTCACACTTGCCCTTCATTGTGAAAATGTTTTGTAGCTTGGAATAGAATACTTATACTGTATACATACCTTGTCTGTGTCAGGATGCTGAATATGGAAATGAAGGATTACCTGTGCTGAATTCCTGTCTTTTGTAATACAAATGAAGAGTCTTGATACTGCAAATCAACAACTTCTCACAACTCAGTTGACTTCATGAAACTGCTCCACAACTGCTTTGTCTTCCTGCTCACGATAAATTCAGACATCAACAACTTTTAGTCAAAGCCCTGAATTAACTGAAACAAGGACTACTGAGGTCTGCCAATTTTAACAGGATTAAGGGAAAAGAGGATCAGCTAAAAACTAATGTTTGCCATAAAGGTGGAGAGGTGTCAGCTTTGCCTCCAGATGAGGATCACAGTCTCCTGATGCAGCCCAAGACTGAATCTAACTGCATTCTGGACTTGATCTTGAATGCATCATGCTGCTATACTGAAACATGAATTAGTTGCCATGTGTGATATATGTTAATTGTTCTGGTATATAATGGTAGAAGATGACTTATGTTGAAGTTGAAATTCTGTTTATCTATATGTGTAAATACTTAATATACAGAGTAAAAAGCTCCAATGGTGTCAAATTTAAATGTGGTGGAGTTTAAATTACATTTCCCTCTCAAATGTGAAGAAGAAATATAAAGTATACAGTATATCCAAATGGTAATACTTGACTAAAGTAGGCTACCTAAACATTTTACTCAGATAAACTAGGTTACAGTATGACTAGGCCCACTTGATTAAATGAGGGATTTGTAACAAAAATATCTTTTCTCCTTCTAATTGTACTACTACTGAGCAACAGATATAATATAATATTGAAGATAAAATATATGTCAATTATCTTGACCATAATTGGTGTTGTAGACGGGGCGGGGCTGTGCGCCTCCCCCCGGCCCTGTTGCAAACGAAGGGGCTTACCCGGATCGACCGCTGCAGATATTTCCGAGGCTCCTCCCTGCACTTTTTTATCGCCTTATAACAGGATATCGCACTGGCGCGAAAAACGCACTGTGTGGCTCTCTATTACACATTGTGGGGCGGATCTAGTGTCTGTTGTCTGAGCCCCGGCGTTTTTTCCATCCTTTTGTTTTTTAAACTGAACTAAAACAGAAGTATAACAACACATATTTTAAACCCAGTCACAGCTCGGACAGCTTTTTATCCGTCTGATCCCCGTGAACCGTGGACACTTTGCTCTTTGACTGCTGCTCAGGGGCTTTGGATGCCCTGAATTTCGCACTGGGATTTACGGAGAAACCGGTGAGTAGTTTTACTCTGGTACCTGCATGTTAAAGTTTCAGATTAGGGAATAAGAGGTCTGTCTTTTGGGTTGAACCCACTCTGACACGGCATGAGTCCACTTTTTTTCATCGGTTCACCCTTGCTCAGTGGAACAAAGCGCAGCCTACATTCCAGGAAATGCAGCCTGATCTTAGACTTTTACGCTGTATAGTATCGTAAAACTTAGTCTGCAGTCATCTCATGTGCTCTCGTTTCCATTCAGAACTTGCTGTGAATTATAGTCGACGCCTATATATAACTGGATTATGTAATAACCTTGTGCGCCTGGACTTCACTGCATAGAGAGCTTCCGCAAGATGCAATCAATTATTAATGTGGTCCCATTTGTAGAAAGTAGGCTGTTAGAGGGATGTGATATCCTAATAGCCCTTGATGGATACTTGAAATGTGATCATTCATCTGATGGGAGCTGCTTTTTAAAAGGTTCATTGCTAATCACAGTGATATTTCCCCTCAGGTTGTACGGGACGTTCTTCAGAGGCCACTGGTGTCATTTGATCATTTCTGGGAATAAACTCTAGAGGATTTTATTAGCTAAAAATATGGAGTTCGACTGTTACCAGCACTATTTCTTCGATGATTTCGAAACCGAGGAGGATTTTTACACGTCAACCGCACCAAGCGAGGACATATGGAAAAAGTTCGAGCTGCTGCCCACCCCTCCCATGTCTCCCACCCGAACTCTTAGCGGTGCTTCCCTGCACTTCTCACCGGGAGACAAGCTCAGCTGGCGGTCCAAGGTGCCGGGTCAGGACGAGGAGTGTGAGGGTCAGTTCATCCCAGATACGGAAGAGCTTTTTGGCAACCTTAGCTCCATCATCATCCAGGATTGCATGTGGAGTAGTTTCTCCGCCAGTAAGCAGTTGGAGAAGGTCAATGGGAGAATGTCAGCTGCGGCGCAGACCGGTGCCTCCCCGCTGGCTCAGATCTCCGTGAGACCGAGCAAGGCGCAGTGCGTCTCGCCCACTGCCCCGCTCGCTGCTTCGGCGACAGACTGCGTCGACCCTGCGGCTGTTCTCACCTTCCCGGCAAACAGCTGCAGGAAGCCGGCGTCGTCTGGCTCCGAGTCTCGCTCTGATTCCTCTGGTAAGGAAGCGGTCATGCTCTAAATTGCCCCACCCTGCCCCTGCCTCAGGATTATATTGCCCTCTAACAATGCGTAATTTGGAAAGCTGGGCTGCTGTTGCATAACTGTGGTCTGTGGTGCAGCGGGGTTATCCAGCGCAACACAGGCAGATATTTAAAAAGCTGGATTTTCACTCTTGCTTAGTCAATGTGCCACATGCTTGCTCTGAATACACATGCAGTCTTTTAAAAACCGCGCCCTCGTCACTTTTTCTCGACTTTCCCCCCTTTCGATATCTTCCACTGGCTCTGCATTACAATCTGAGTGCGGTAGAGGGGCGGGGTGACCCAGTCCTGATGATTTATTACTACTACACACACAGCAACAGACCGTGAGAGTAACTCTTTCACATTTCCCAAATTAGGGAAAGCCCCCTGCTAGCAGATCTCCTTATTTAAATTGTTGATGAATGCTCAATGACAAAAGCTTGAATTCCTGAATGCTTTGGCATGGATGACCACTGCTGTTAACACCTCAGCTCCTGCTCTGCCCTCCTCTGATAGAAGAACAGTGATCTGCATGCTTGGTTAAGGAATGCACTTCCTTATAGTCAGTTTAGTTAAAGTTTGATTGAGCTCCACTGTGTTCCTAGGCAGGCATGTGAAGCTAATAAGTATTTTGTAAAGGATGTCATTGAAAAATCTTATTTGTAATCTCTGTGAGTATGTTGCTGAATTATTTTTCTATGTGATGACAGATGATGAAGAGGAAATCGACGTGGTCACTGTGGAGAGCAAGCAGAACCGGATGAGGCTGGTGAATGTCAGAAAACCGGTCACCGTCACAGTCCGGGCCGACCCCTGCCCCAAGCGCTTCCACATGTCTGTCCATCGGCAGCAGCACAATTACGCCGCCCGATCCCCAGACAGCGAGCCAGAACCTGAAGATGATGAGGAAGATGAGGAGGAGGAGGAGGAAGAGGAGGAGTATGAGGAAGAGCCTCAAAGCAAGCGTGCCTGCATGGCATCCAATCAGAAACCAGGCTCTTCAGCTCGTGGTTCCCAACCTGCCTCCCCCTCAGAGACTCCCCAAAACTCAGACACAGAGGACACAGACCGCAGAAGGAACCACAACTTCCTAGAGAGGAAAAGGAGGAACGACCTGCGGTCTCGTTTCCTCGCCTTACGGGATCAGATCCCCGGCTTGGAGTCGGCCAAAACTCCAAAGGTGGCCATCCTGACCCAGGCAACAGAGTTCCTCATGGAGCTGCACACCAGGGAGAAACGGCATCTCCAGGAGAAGAAGCGCCTCAAATCCAGACAGCAGCAGCTTCTCCGCAGATTAACTGAATTGAAGCGTTCTTGAGACTCAAAAAAAAAATGTGCTTTTGAAATGAACTGCCTCATTCACAGTCAAGAACTTTGCTAAGTTACCTGTCACTTTTGAAAAGCTACAGTTTTTTATATAACGACATGCCTCATGTAAATAGCCGTGAAATAAATTCTGTTTGTAATTCATATTGCTGTGGGCTTCCAATGAATTGACTGTGCTGACCTGTGAACCTGTTAATGGGGAGGAGCAGTTAGATCCCAGTGTGCTGTGTTTTTTTTTTTTTTCTTTTTCACAGTGTTTTTAGTTTTGAACAGGGTGGGTAAATGAATTGAATTTTATAGCTATGACCAAGATATTTCCTGGTATGCTGTGATGGGAATTGAGACAAGTTGTTTGTTAATAGTTTACCAGTGTGATAGTGAACCTGTGTAGCCTTCAGGATGTGTGTGGAAGTTGGCTCAGAGGTCTTCATTGCACACTTACAATAGAGTGAAGTGTGAATGCCTTTCTGTGTACATAAGAGTGCATAAGTACATAAGTTTGTATGACTGATTGTTTGATGTACAAATTTTTATGTAAATAATAGCTTATCGCTCCTGGTGGAGGAGACGAAATCAAGAGCTGTCATCGGGTATTGCCCCTCTTTAATGTGCCACCAGGCACAGAGGAGCCTCTATTTTGTTAAGAAAATAGGAAAATGGACAAAAAAAAGTAGCACTGCTGTACTTTATATTCACACGTCACTTTGTGATTTCAATGCTTCTCCTGATTTTGGTTGATTTTTTTTTTTTTTTTTTTTTTTTTTTTTTTAAAGCATGCTAACATCAACAGCAACATAAAATTTTTATACCATGTTTGCATACAAACCTGAAGTCTTTGTGTTTATTTAAATGTTACACAATGCTATACACTGCTGCAACACAAGGTACTGTATTCCTCTATAGAAATGAATCTCACAACACCTTGACCTTGCCATCAACCTGAATTTATGCTCATCTCAAAATTACAAAACTTCTATTAGTTTCTATGGCAACCTAAAGAAAACTTGCACCAAAGTGAAACCTTGATTTAAACATTGTCGTCAGAAGTGACAAATGACAGATCTTATCGTGCCTTGCAGCGTGGGAAAGGTGCAACTCACACTGCTGTGTGCCTCTCCAGAAACGCAACCTACTAGCACACAGAAATCAGCTGTAAATGAACGCAGATCGTTGCAAAAATGAGCCAAGTGCTTAATGTTGCCGCCCTGTGTCACTTTGTGCTGTGTGTCAAATAAACGAGCACGTCTTGTGCACCAGCTGCTGGTCTGCAGAAGGTTAGACTGAGTTTGTCCTTGAGACTTGCCCTTGAGGAGAGTGTGTGTGATACCGTCGTGGATCCTCCCCTCTGCAGTGGCTGCTGCATGCTGGGCACCTGATGTGCTCTGAAGTAGGTTACACTCACACACACGCGCATACATACTATCGGTATCTTTAGAACAGTCCCCTGGGTTTGGAGACAAAGGTTGTGTGAACTGCTACTTGGATTCAGTGCAGCTATTTACACAGGTATGCAGTCAGAGAGCAGCACTGCGTCATGCAAGTGGCTGTAAAATTACCTATAAATGGAAAAAGTGAAAATCTCTAAGTAATTTCTACATGTGTGTGTTTGAGACTAACATATTGTCCTGGTTCATGAGGCTCGTATTTGTTGTGTGACAGCACTTTTACCACCCTTTATTAATAGTTAGACTCCCTACATGGAGCTGTTATCCCCCAGAGAGCTACTTGTGAGAGAAGAGGAACACAGTCTTCTAAAGGCAGATTTCATAGATTTTTTTTTTTGATTTTTTTAATTTTATTTATTTTTTTAAGTTTTGATGGATGAAAAGTTTGGATTTAAAGGAATAATAAATCAAAGTATTCTTACACTGGATTGAAGAAAGGCAACATCATGAGTCAAAATTTGAGCGGGACAGTGTGTTTCTATCCACTTCCTTCGTGGGATTTATTCTGTATAAAACTGATCTAGATGCCTAACATGAGGAAAATTCTTGCATATGTGTGATGCTGCTGCCCTATCAATTTCCTCATCAGCGAGTCTCTGCAAGTCTGGATGAGTCAGGTTTGAGCTCCAGTCATTTGTTTAATAAACTAAAAACAAGCATTTGGTTCAAGTACGGCCTGACAGACGAGCCAGGCACACCCTGAACTCCAACCGTCTCACACCTCGCTGGTCTTTGTTATGGTTGGGACTAGTTGGTGTTTCACCTGCCTGTGTTCACTCTCTAGGCCCCATTTTCAGCCCTGAGGGCACTATTCTCTGGCACAGTTGAATATTTCCTTTACAAAATCAGCAATTGATCTTTCGAGGCTCAGTTGAGAGAGATAAATGATTTTATCATGAAAAAAAGTTATATTTCTACAGTACTGAGTGATTTTTAGTCGTCCTATTTTCTTGATAAATTGAGAACGAAAGGTTCACCCTTTCAGTTAATACAAACCTGTGTGAACTTGTGATGAAGTCTGCTTGTTGTAAACACCAATGACTCCTTTGATTAACATCAGCTGTAGCTGCTGTGTTGTTCATACTTAAGGAAGTGAAAAGAAAAATCAGATATCAGGTCTTGGATCAGATAGGAGCAACCTGTCTGATACTTTTCCTGTTACCTCCCAACCACAAAATCTGAAGTGATCCTGCACAAGAGGAGGAAATAAGTAGTTCATTAAATAATGTAACCCAGGTTCAAAGACTTTTCCCAAGAGATTTACTGTTGTTGAAGTGGGTGGTTAATTTCAGGGCAATGCAACTAACCACCACCAGCATGCACAGGGTTGAGACCACAGTCTTTTTTTGGGGAGGCAAATGAAAATACTGCTGGTGTTTGTGGGAAACATCAAATCTCAGGCTAATTTTTTCTTTTTGAGAAACAAAAATAAACGTTTTTTTTCTTTTCTTTTTTTTTCTTTTTTAAAGAAATTGTGGTAGAATTGACTCAATTCACACACTGTGAGTGTTTGATTGGGATTAAAAGATGAAAAGACACCAAAGTTTCTCAGTGGTTCACCATAAACACTTAGTGGTTATAGTGCTCCTGTGTTTAAAAAGGCAGGGTTTTTCCTAAAGGAAACAATGAGGTAAGAGAATCTCTTTGTCCTGTGGGATGCTGTGTTCTGACGGTTAACTTGCCAGACCAGATTTTCTGCTCTCAAGTTCATGCAACACCCACACAGAGCATACTCTGAAGTGCATTTGTGATCACTTTCACACACATGCTCATGCTGCAGCCGTCTCCTTTTAGAGCATGTGTGTTTTATTCCCTCACATCTGCAAGCTGCATTTATTTGTGCAGGTAAAGAAAGCCCTTTAGTGCCAAACAGCTGCAACCTGTTGTGGTCCCCTATGCTGAGTATCTGGGGTGTGTGAGTGGAGATCCGCGAATGGCTGTGTCATAGAGATCTATGTATTCCTGGGGTAAAGGACAGCATGTGACCGCTTTGCTGGTGGTAGGACAGAAGTGTGTGATGTGTGCGATCAGGGTGGGACTGTGGAGAAATGATGATTTGGCTGGGGGGAGAGTAGCCTCTCTCTGATTTATACATCTTCTGTCTTCACACACACTCACACTTGTATAAAAACAATCTCATTGATCTTTCCTCTTCTTCTTGAGTGTATAAACGTATTCCCTCTGACACTAGGGGATATGGCCTTGACAGAGCACCTACCATTTGGAATTAATATTTTAATAGAGCATGCAGCTTTAGCGTGCATTGCTGCCTGGGAAATGCTTTGATTGAATAGTTAGCATGATTAATAGGATAATTGGATGAATAATTCAAATAATGTGTGGGTCAGAGTTGTGCAACTGGCTGGGCTAAGAAAGGACAGTTCCCTGGGAGCCTAAAACAGCACTGACACTTGCAGAAATTACACACTGATGAGTGTAATTCACTTAATTATATGTGTGATAAGCAACAAATTGTATAATCCCTGTGTTTGTGCATGTGTTGCCTTGGTCATACATCACCCTAAAACAATGGCTCAATCTGTAAAAACTTTTGCGGAGAAACACAAAAGCAGATGAGCACGTCTTATCTTTGGCAAGTCGCCCTGACAAGAAATGTTACCAGTCATACTCGCCACTCAGGCATTTCTTGCTGATAAAACCTCCACTGAGGTCAAACTAGTGCAGGTCTGCAGTTTGAAAAGTCAGGATCAGTGAGACGGGCAGCTTACCTTAGCAGGCTTTTAATTGAGCAACTCATGAAGTGCATCTGTGTTTCTGGAAAGTGGGAGGGTAAACTTTCGCAACTGTTAACATCCCCTAGCTGTCACTGTGATGAACCTCTTACCTCTGCACTTTAAAAGAGAAAAAAACACACAGACACACAGGCACATTGAGCAATATTTCCACCATGTTAACTGGTTGTGTTCTGACTGGCCTGGTTTGTATGGCGTGTGTATATTGCGTGTTTACACAGAGGGGCAGAGGAGGAAGCGGACCATAAACACACTGCGCTGGTTTGTGATTCTAAGAGCATGGTTGAACTGGCTGCTTATCCCTGACCTACATGTGGGGGAATATAGGCCATATAATACAGGCGGAAGAGAAACAGGCTTATCTTAGGATAACCTTATGATCTCCTGTGTGAGAATGAGCTGTAGTGGAATTGAATAATCTCCCATTAGGAGCAATATCGGGTGGTTACATGCGCTGTGGGAATCGTAGTCATCTGGAGAGAGGAGAAGTGGACTCATTGTCATCTCTCTCTTACTCAACACTCAACACACACCCTTCCCCTTATTCTGTTTTTCAAGAGGATGACGGTCAAGGAAGATGGGGAGAACACAAGCGGGAACAGACACAGATACTCACATCTGCTTGTGAGGGCACACGCACACACACACACACACACACACACACACACACACACACACACACACACAAAAATACTTGCAGAAACTTTCCCCGGTTGCAGTCCTCCATCTCTCTGCCTACTGACCCACATTCCAGCCTGGTTGTGTCACTGGAGCTCAGCCGGGGCTGTGGCGGCCACTGTCCATCTGATCCTAATGAGGCTGTGAGCCCACCACAGACAAACCACATGAATATGCTGGCATGCAAGAAATCATACTCTTTTACTCCCTGTTTTCCTGTTTCTCTGTCTTTCCTACTGTCCTCTTGTTTCCCTGTCTTCCTCTCTATTCCTTCTCTTCTCTGGCTGTCCCCCTCAGAATCAGTCTGCTGGCTCCTGCCCTCCCCTCAGGTACTTATCTCCAGCATTTGCTGATCTAGGTCAGTCTTCTGAGCTCAGTTTCTCTGCCTCTCTGTGTTGCTCACCCTCCCCATCCTAAGGCCAGGGTTACATAACGGTGATGATTCAATTGGAACAGGCTGTATATGTTCCTCGCTCTCTGGATACATGTGGCCCCAGCTGACTGGTGTCAACCCTGTGTTTTGCTTTAAACCTCAGCCAGTCCAACTAAGTGGTCTGCCTTGAAAACCAAATAAACACACTAAGTGTCATTTGGTCCTGTGCAGCACCTGTTGTCCAGCACAAAGGAATCTGTTGTGTTGTTGTAGTTTGTAGTTGCCCCTTTCCACAAGCACCTTCTTTACCCTTTGTGGCCAACAGCAATCTTGTCTGCTGTAGGTTACTAGTATCTGAGATAAATTTGGGAGGGTTAGCATGGGCCCAGGCGGCCATGTCGTGTCAGCAGAGCAGGCCTTTCAACTCGCCTGTCTAATCTGGAGCTAATCCTAATCCCGTTAGTGTAAACACTGCTGCCATCTGGGCCCAGACACACCACAGCTCTGATTATAATGAACCCATCAAAAGGTCTTCAAACCATCACACTGCATGAGCTGTCAGTGACTCATGCTAAACTCTCTGACCTCAGCTTATGACACAATCACGCTGAAGATGGACAGTCCAGCAGTTAGTGGGTAAACAAACAGATGCATAGCCAACACTGTACATGAGATGATGATGATACAGCAGGCAATTATGACGGGAGACTAGAATAAAAGCCACTTATATTTGGTGTTAGGACATATGAAGACGAACATGAGTAATCTGTTTCTATAGGGTCTTTGGCCACTGGAGATGTAAAATGGAGCATTAGCTGTTGGTGATGTAACCATGGTGCTAGTTAATGGATAAGCAGGAGGGAGGGGGTAGGAGGGGGAT